>NC_060287.1:11600548-11900548 GCF_021613505.1 Equus quagga | reverse complement strand
CGAATTTGAGTATTGACCCTGGTGGCCTTGAAGTAGAGAATGGTACTAGCTAAGATAAATAGAATGGAGAAAGAACCAAACAGAAGCATAACAGAAGTAAGCCAAAGAATGTCAATTTCCCTGAGACCCCCAAGTTAGAGAGGAGAGCAGGTTAGTGGGCCAGCCCCAGTTGATTGACTGAAGAGATAAGTCACCCTGGGAATCTGAGAAAAGGAATTTAAGTGCCATTAGGTTAAACAAAGGCTTTAGGTTAAAGACTCTGTGTAAAAGTTGGTTGTTTGTTTTCAGACCAATAAAAAAAAAAGTGCCTTTGACTTCCAAGAACCATTAACTCTGTTTTTGTCAGCCCATACTTCATCTCACCCTTTAGGAATCTCCCAAAGCCAAACTGGAGACAAGTTATTTAGTCTTCAAGCTGCCATCAAGTTTCTTGAGTCTTTTTTCCCCCTCAATTAAGTATTCATTATTGTCCAGAAATCTTCCTAAGAATTCCTGAGGTGCTCCTTCTCAAGCTACACGAAAAGTGTCAAAGGTCGGTTTGGCATGGTTCGGTTTTAAATCAGATTTTCAAAGCCAAGAGGGTCCTTATATTCTGATTCTCAAGCCAGTAGAGAGGCCATGCTGCCTCCTTCCACCACAACCCATCACAGAAGTTCCTATCCAAAGCTCGGGGTGGGGAGGACACAGGTTATTTGAAAAAACATTTGTAATGCCCCAAATTTCCCAAAATTCAAGACAGCAAAATTAAATTTCATCAAAACCTAAACAGAAGATCAAGGGGAAAAACATTAAAGGAGGCATGGAATTAGTAAAGAAAATCTGAGAGATGATGATCTTGTTGAATTCCTTCAACAGTTGATGCAAGAAGAGGTCACATGGTCCAGACAGGTAAAGTGACAGGTTACCTTCCTAAGGTAACCCCATTAGACAAGAACATAGTTCGCCTGACCCACTGGGAACTCTTGACTGAGTGCTGCATGTGTAACAGAATTCATTCTGCCTGTGATTTGATTGTTTAATGATTCAACATAAGAACCCTTTCCTTGCTGTGTATAGTGTATTAGTTTCCTATTGATGCCCTAACAAATTACTACAGACTTAATGGTTTAAGACAACGGAAGTTTACCATACTACTGTTCTGCAGGTCAGAAGTCCAAAATGGTTTGTATGTTTGTTTTGAGGAAGTTTAGCCCTGAGCTAACAGCCCTGCCCATCTTCCTCTACTTTATATGTGGGACACCTGCCACATCATGGCTTGATAAGCAGTGCATAAGTCCTCTCCCGGGATCTGAACCAGTGAACCCTGGGCCGCTAAAGTAGAGCAAACAAACTTAATCACTAAGCCACGGGGCCAGCCTCCAAAATGGGTTTTAATGTGCTAAAATCAGGCTGTCAACAAAGCTGCATTCCTTCTGGAGACTCTTACAGGGGATCCATTCCCTGCCTTTTCCAGCTTCTAGAAGCCACCTGCATTCCTTGGTTTATAGCTACCTCCTTTTTCAACTCTGCTTCCATGAACACATCTCCTTTTTGGCTCTAATCTTCCTTCCTCCCGTCTATAAGAACCTTTATGATTACACTGGGCCCACAGGGATAATTCAGTATAATCTCCTTCTTTCAAGATCCTTAACTTAATTATATGTGTAACGTTCCTTTGCCATGTCAGCTTAAAATATTCACAGGTTTAGAAGACTAGGTCATGGACATCTTTTAGGGACTATTATTTCGTCTACTACACAGAGTATACCACCAATGACTGCTGTGAAGAGTAAAAGCATAAATTTTATAGGAAGGCTTTGCTCCATGGTTTTGCTGTTCCAACATCAACTCATAGCAAAACATTTTGACCATATTATTGCAAATACTAGGAGTAGTGGAAATTTTATAAGCATATGATCAGTTATACAGTGAACCTGTTCCTCTTAATGGACAAATAAGAGGTCACAAATAATTCATCTTTGTAGTTATTGTGATCTATATAAAGAACATTAAAAATTTTTATTCTGAGATTTCATAGACTCTGTACAAAAGAAATATAAGATTTATGTAACATTGCAAAAATAAATGCCCAAGTCTTCAAAGAAATAAGACCCTGGCCAGAATAATTGCATTCAAGAAGTAAAATGCGCAAAACTCTTGCTATTTTGCTGCAATTAAAAATTGCTAACATTTTCTTCTAGAACAATGTTTGCCATAATCAAAGTACAAATAGTTGCTTTTGATATCCTAAAATGTTAATAAATGGATTCCTGCCAGATACTATCATTTTTAAGACTTTCAAATTTAGGGGAAAAAATCTTCTAAATCCTAGGTCATAAGATCTTTTATATTTTCCAGAAAAGTTAAAAAGCTAAACATTTTTCTTGTTTTCCAAGACTCTCAAACTACACAAATATTTTATTCATGAACATGTAATGTAAAATAGCATTATTTTATTAGTATTTGAAAGTCAGAGTTTCTAATGGCAGTAGCACTAATCAGAAAATGATAATGAAGTTTCTCTGTCTGGACCGGTTTAATGTTAGCTTGAAGGCTTTTCTTAGATATATTATGGCTCTGGTCAAAGGATGATATTCTGAATCACATGCAAACAATACACACCTGAATTCATTATTCCTTCAGTATAATATGCTATTAGGCCAGAAACCAAGCCTAATTTATTTTGTATTCTGTGCTCCAAGGCCATGTAGAAGTTCTGGAATACTAAGCAGTCAGGAGGGAAGGAAAACAAATGTTTTACAACTATGAGGTTGGGGGAGGTGGTGGGAATGGATGATTAATAGAAACCTAGCAGTTGGCTAGGCTCTAAATCTTTAGAGTGTTTTCACTCCTTGTATGAAGTAACTTAAGAGACAAGTTTGTTTTGTTTGCTTTGATTTTAACCACTCTTTTCTACTTTGTATCTTCAAAAATTCTATGACACACAGTAGATATTCTATAAACATCTGGTGTCTTAGCTCCAGCTGCCATAACAAAATACCGTAGAGTGGGTGGCTTAGACAACAGGAATTTATTTTCTCATAATTCTGGAGGCTGGAAGTCTGAGATCAGGGTGCTAACATGGTCAGGTTCTGGTGAGAGCTCTCTTCCTGACTTGCAGACAGCCATCTTTCCTTGTGCGTTCACACAGCCTTTCCTCAGTGCCGACTCATGGAGAAAGAGAGAGGTCTCTTCCTCTTCTTATAAAACCACTGATCCCATTGGATTAAGACCTTACCCTTATGACCTCATTTAACCTTAACGACCTCCTAAAAGCCCTGTCTCCAGACACAATCACATTGAGGGTTAGAGCTTCAACATATGGATTTGGGGTGAGAATTCAATCTGTACTAGTCCACCCCTTGCCCTCAAAATTCATGTCCTTCTCACAGGCAGCATATACCCATTCTATCCAATGGTTCCCAAAGTCTTAACTCCTTCCAGCATCAACTCTAAAGTCTAAAGTCCAAAGTCCCATCTAAATATGTAAGTCAGATGTGAATGAGACTGGAGGCATGGTTCTTCCTGAGGCAAAATTCCTCTCCAGCTGTGAACCTGTCAACCAGATAAGTTACTATTTCTAAAATATAGCAATGAGACAGACACAGATTAGACATTCTCAGTCCAAAAGGGAGAAATCAGAAGGAAGAAAGAAATGACAAGTCCCAAGCCAGTCCAAAAACTGGCGAGGCAAATTCCATTAGATCTTCAGTCTCAAGAATAATCTTTGGTTTGGTGCTCTGCCCTCCAGGTCCACTGGGGCTGCAGTGTCACCCCCGTGGCTCTGGTTGGAGTCTTGCTCCTGCAGCTCTGCTAGGCTGGGGTCCAAGCCCCAAGGCAGTGGCTGTCTGGCCTATTGAAACCAAGGAGGTGGCAATGATGATCTCTGAATCACCTTCAGGGTCATTTTTTCCCTCTTATTGAAGAATATAGCACATTCACAGCCAAACAGCTCTATTGTCCTGTCCTGTCAAATCCGAGAATTCTAACAGTCTTCCTCATCTCTCATCTCCTTCCCCTTCAGTTCAAACTGGCAGCGTTCCTGCTTGTACAATCTCATAAGCTCTTTATCAAGTGACAGTCCAGTGCTATCCTTGGTATTTTCTACACAACATGCTTTCTCATTTTATTACAGTATGGATAGACTCAGAATTTTCCAAATCTTCACATTCTAGTTCCTTTTTCTTAATAATTCCTGGTCAACTCATGTCTCTTCTTTCACATTTTATTATAAGCAGCCAGGGAACCAAACTATTCCTTCAACATTTTGCTGAGAAACCTCCTCATCTTAATATCCAGTTTCATAGCTTGCAAGTTCTCTCTTCCACAATAAACTACAACACAGTTTAGTAAAGTTCATTGTCATCTTATAACAAAAATCATCTTGCCTCTAGTTTTTAATAGCATGTTCCTCATTTCTGTCTGAAATCTCTCTGGAATCGCCCTTAATGTCCATATTTCTAGCATGCACCTCAAAACTCATCCAGCCTGTACCCACTACCCAGTTCCAAAGCCGCTTCCACATTGTTAGCTTTCTATTACAGCAGCACCTCACATCTCAATACCAAATTCTTAGTGTGTTCGGGATGCTATATCAAAATACCATAGATTGGGTGGCTTCAACAATGGAAATTGATTTTCTCACTTCTGGAGGCTGGAAGTCCAAGATGGGAGTACCAGCATGGTCAAATTCTAGAGAGAGCTCTCTTCCTGCTTGAAAACAGCCACCTTCTTGCTGTGTTCACATAGCCTTCCCTCAGTGTATGTGAGTAAAGAGAGAGAGATCTCTCTCTTCCTCTTTTGTAAGGCCATCAGTCCTATCAGATTAGGATCTCATCCTCATGAGCTAATTTAGCCTGAATTACCTCCTAAAGTTCAATCTCCTAAATCAGTCACATTGGGGGTTAGGGCTTCAATACAGGTTTCCCCCACTGTCTGAAAGTAGAGAGTTTGAATGAGACCTTTCATAAACTGAAATGGAATACAGCAACGAAGTAATTGCCATTAATTTATACGGGAACATTTTTGAGTGTTCCCAGACCCCAAATGCAACCCAGAAAATCATACCACGTACCACATAAATCCTAAAAGAACACTATGGTAAAAGCAGGAATGCTACAACAAAGACACAGCCTATATAAAGTAGAAATAATGCCTGTACAATGCAGTTTCAGCTAGCAAAGTTGGGAAGACAGCGAGCACACTGGAAGGCTGAGAGGTGGTGTTGGTGATGATGGTGTGAGAGGCTGAGTTATTGGAGGTTGCGGTGGTGGGAGGCACAGGAGAGTGGGGTGTGGAGAGAGAGGAAGAGGGTCGCCTATTAACATCTCCATCTCATCATCGTCTGAATCCATCAGGGCAGGCAGGTCGCTAACGTCTACACCTTCTTCTCTGTCTGCCTGCCTCCATGTCAGAGGTCGAGGTTTGTCGTCTGCTGTGGCTGATGAGGAAGGCTTGAAATATGACAGTAGGTTTGACTGCTTAACCTCTGCAAAACAAATCCTAAATGCAATTTTCACTTTTTCCCTTTTTCTTGTAAAAGCAAAAATCCTCTTTGAATTTCTCTCCCTTAGCAAAAAGAGGTACTAATGTAGGTCTTTCATAAAAGTGAAGTGGCGTAAGGAGAACTTTCAGACAGTGGGGGAACCCTGTATATGAATTTTGAGGGGACACAATTCAGTCTAACACATTCCACCACCGGGACTCACTAAGCACTTTTTACTTTTCTTCATTTAGGAGCCTTGAAGAAACCTTACAAGGGATGAATACCGAAGTAAATAAAAGAAACTTTTTAACTCTGGCTGACAATAATTTTACTAAACCATTTTTAAAAAGTGGGATTTAGAAAGTCCCTTAAGAAACTACTCTTAAATGAAATGAAAACAAGAGAAATTGACATAAAGGAGATGTATCCATTATTTCCTCTTCATTAAGGGCTATTCCAAAAAATAGAAAAAGCAAAATCTCTTCCACTTAACTTATCCTTTTAGTTCTAATGGTATGTAATTGGCTTACAGTGGAAAGGATTTAGGCTCTCCTTAAACATTTCCTGTGGAAACAAGTATAAAATAAAAGAAATATGATCTGATCTTTGTTTTATATTCAATAACATTCAGAGCATTGCTCAAATGTAATACTGAATAAGAAAATCTGAGGTAGGACCAAGATTAAAAACTGCAAACCTGGGCCAGCCTGGTGTTGTAGTGGTTGGGTTCACACACTCCGCTTGGGCGGCTTGGGATTTGCGGGTTCGGATCCCGGGTGCGGACCTACATACGGCTCATCAAGCCATGCTGTAGCAGCATCCCACATACAAAATAGAGGAAGACTGGGACAAATGTTAGCTCAGCAACAATCTTCCTAAAGCAAAAAGAGAAAGATTGGCAAGAGATGTTAGCTCGCAGGCCAACCTTCCTCATGAAAAAAAAATGTAAACAAAGATTACCAAGTAAAATTTTGCCGACTACCTCTATTTTCTTTCATCACTTATTTAGCATAGAGAAGAAACTTCTTGTACTTGGGGAAGGAGTATAGCACTTCACTCTGCACACCAATGGTGCTTATCCAAATACCTGCAGATCCTCTAAAAATAGAAATGAGGCTGAGAGGGAAACCAGTCTTCAATGGCTTGCAGCATAACTATTGAAAATTTTAAGCTGGATGTTCATAATGGGAAACGAATGGGGAAAATGTTTGTTTTCATCTCCTGATGATTCATTTCATGCTCTTTTTGCCTCCTTTGGTGTTTACAAAGAGTACGAATATGGTCACAGATTCCACAGTAAAAAAAACAAGAATTAAAAGATTCAGCTTTTTTAAAAATGAGAGGGAGGAATAATTTAATAATATTCTTAAATTTAAAGCTAATCATTTTAAATGTAAATTTCAATTGAAGCAAGCCACAAAATTTACTTGACAAGATTTATCAAGGGATTTCTCTAGTTCTACTTTTATATAAACTTCCAATGCTCTACTGAATTTCCATGCCATTTCTAGTTGACTCTTTCAGGCTAAAAGTGCAGGCAAAGGAAATGTGTAGGGGAGAGGAGAAAAATCATGTATTTATGTTTAAAGTAGTATCTATTAGGTGCCTTCTGCAATGCTTCTAAAAATTCAACGTGCATTTGGGTCACCTGGAATTTTGTTAAGGCGAAGCTTCTGATTCAGCAGGTCTGGGATAGAGGTCCAAGAACCTGTATTTTTAACAAGCTTCCAGGTGAGGTCCATGGGACATCTCTTTGAGTATCAAAGTGCTAGAGAACAGGTCACAGTGGGGGAAATCTAAACAATCCGCATAAGTGCAACATCTTCCTTAGAAAAAATGAGGAGACAAAAAATTCAAATTTAAAGGACAATAAAAAGACATAGCAATGTAATAAACCCAGCAAACAGAATACATTGGTAAAGGCCGCTGAGGTTCTTTCAAGTCTTGAAAATCAAAGCTAAGAAATACAATCAGGAAGCCAGGACTACAGTACTAGACAAAGCCCATGTGTGTATCCGAAGTGACACGTTCTGAAGCAATCATTTAATAATAATGATAATCTGCTCATAATAATAAAGCTAATATTTTATAACACTTTTACTATCTACAATGTTTATTCATAGTCAACTTGGATGATAATTAACAGACATCTGAACCATTGTGTTGTAAACCATTCAACCCTTGTCCATATGCAGAAAAGATAATACCATTAAAAAGGTGAAAGCAAAAATAAATTGGAAATGGGATACGATATCATTCATATTTGACCAAGTATATTTTGCTGTAGGATATAAATGCATTGGGATTCTGATGCAAATTATTCATTATAAGACAAAGAAAAATAATAGAAGTAGTTCTCAAAGTAATGATTTAGGGCTTGAATTTTGCATGTTTTCCAAGGGCCTTTACGACTATACATAATTCATGAATCTGTATTTCTGTAATGTTTGAGATTTTTTCCCCTGGAAGTGTTTTTTAATGATTAGGTCACATGGCCAGAGGAGTCCTTTAATGTCCTTTAATGTCTCTCTTTTTCTTGGTTTATTATTTTTCCATTTTGCTTAGGAATACATTAGCCTTTGCTATATATACTCTCAAAACATCTACTTTTGCAATCAACTCAGAACAGAAAATGAACAGTGGGACCTAATTGAATATTATGTATTTTAGATGGCTAAAACGGATATAATTCTGAAATGAGAAATGCATCTACAAATACAAAATAAAGATTAAAAACTGAGCAGCACAAAATGGAGGAATGTGTGCCAGCCAAACATATTTCAGTGTGTAGCTAAAAGTATTTATTAAAAATAAAAAGGCTTGCTGTGCTGAAATGATGTAAGTGTTTCTATATGAAGACCGAAGCAGTTTCACACTTCAAAAATGGGAACGTTTTCATTTATAAGTAGTTAATTCGACCTGTGGTATGGTTTTTAATTTGGTAAAAAATGGGTTTCGGGAGGATTTCCTTTTAAAAGTTCTAAAAAATTTAGACATAAATCCAATGTTGGTGGTCCATGTTTTGCCTAGCAAGTCATTACTACTCATTCTCATACCTGATCCTTAGCAGCTCCAAATTGTTTGATACTTACTTGGTAAATCGAGAAAAACAATCATCCCTGATTGCCCTAAATGAAAATATTTGAGTCCAGTGAATTTAAAAGATTATGCCCTAGAACAAGCTAAATATAAGTATTTTAATGCATTCTTAGAAGTTTGGTCTTGGTGACACTTTAACAACACAGACTTTTTCAAAGGGGAATTTGGAAAGAACCTTATTTTGTTTATTGTTCAGCCTTTTCTCTCCTGGGAGAGTTTCCCTGTATTAATTGCTTCTGTGCTCAGATGCTTCTAATTATTAACCTGCAGGTGCCTCTAATCACTGAGTCTTCCAGCAGAGTTTTGTTCGAGGGCCATTAGCTGTGGTGCTTAATTACAATACACTGTACCTAGCTTTGTGTACTGTTTGATCCTTCAGATGGCTTCGCAGACCTCAGAAAACAGTCATTGGCAATCATTTTCTGCAATTAACCACAGTGCCCTGTATCTCTTTCTCTGTTATTAAATTGGATCAGAGTGTATAGAATTATACAAGAGCTAATCCTTAAAACTGAAGAGACTAAGCTCTAAGACATACCTAATGATACTTAGTCTTTAGGATATTCAAACGAAAAGATGTAAATTTATTCCTATATTTTAAAATCTAAAAGGTGAAGTATGTATAAAAATGTGTAGAGTCACTGAATCTCAAAGTGTGCAAGGTTGTTGGAAATACTCTAGTTCTTGCATTTTAAAATAGGAAAAGCATAGTTGCAATAGACTTCATCCTAAAAGGGACTTTGCTATTTCTGAGCATCATCTGCTATGTTGCACCGTTTGACCACTCACTTCGCATGCCATTTTCAAAAATTTCAGCAATGTGTCAGATCAGAATATTGGAATAATGTCAATATTAGGACATCTTCCTGCCACAAAATTATTCTAGAGCTACCAACTATGTATCTTCTGTTTCACATCAGAATAAATTACACGTTGAATTAAAATCAACATGCGAATAAAGATGTACATAGGTCAATAGTCTTCTCCTACTCAGAGTGCTTATTTGGATCTCTGAATATGTCTTTTGACCCAGACGTGGCATCTAAATGGGGCACTGTGATTACGGCCCTGGCTAGGGCAGAAAGCATGGAGGCAAGGCCTGCCCAGTGATCAAACAGAACTCCGTCGGTTGGTTTCCATGCCCGCCCTTGTAATTACCGTTTGGTTTGACTCAGCAGGGCATTTCTTGTGTGGTAGGTTGGTTTCTTTGTGGGTGATATTTACTTTGTTTTGTTTTTGATTTGTTGCTTGTAGGTTTGGGTTTTGTTGTTGCTGCTGTTACTTAGTTAAAATTGTGATTTTTAACAATACAAATTGTTCTAGAGGTGAAATCAGTGTGCTAGCAGTCTGTTAGTATCACATTCAAAATCAGAATTATTGAATATGTTGCATAGCCTCATTTATCTGCTTGGGTTTTACTTCTTGGTATAAAGTTAATCTTCAGCACATTTGAAAATACAATGTCATCACTCCTCTCTTGCAAATAACTCACTTGCCCTTCCACCACCTCCCTCCCCTTATTTCAAATACTTTTAGAGTATCAAAATAGCTTTTAAAACACTTTGTATTTCTTTTTCTTGAAAACAGCATTAGTTTTTTTCAGCACTTTCTGCATCTGTTACCTGTAGTATGCTAACCAAAAATACCTTCAAGTAACAAAAAATAAAATTAACAAGAACATACTGTTCTGATACAAATAAAAAATTTAGGATATGATTATATGACTTTCAAAATCTACCAAGACCTTTCTGGGAAAAAATGTTCCTTGTATTAATTTATTCACAATTATTTACTGCATTTGTAATTGTTAAATTGTTATGCCCATCTATGAAACTGAGAGAAATTTATTCTTATACTTCTACCCTAGGAACTAAAATTTCATTATACTGGAAACTCAAGTCTTGCACAGAAGCTCTAAGCTACTCTCTCTGTGAAGGAGAATTTTGAAAATGAATAACTCTTAAACATGATACTTCAAATGGTATTGGGTTCACAGTCTTAATTAGTTTCCAATATCAATTTATTACATCCACATTAAAGACATTCATATTTGTAAAAGGATATTAACTTGGAGCTCTGCCTTACAGGAAAGAGAATGGCCTCTTTTGCTTACATGATCCCAAACAAAAATATTATCATCACTCATTAGATTACTTATTTTAGGGTTGCTAGAAATTCTATAAAATACTTATCAGCCATATTAAAGGAAACAACTATTCTTCCTGAAATAATTGTCTGGAATCATGAAAGATCACCATATGTATAGTTTACTCCATAATACATATAAGTATAAATGGTTGAATTAAAACTCTCATTGAAAAACTCATTTATATTGTTTCTTTTAATCTATCATGAAAGTCTATAGCTTCAAATTCATTACTTGATGAGCTTGCAAGAGGGAAGCTATTATGATAAGTATGTAAGAAATCTTAAAATATTATTGAGCATATTCATAATCACTTAACACCACTATCATGTTCACATTTTGTGATTTATATAAATGGTCCTAAACTTTGTAGTCATTAGCAAAGCCCTCTAATATGCTAGGAAAACAATCTACAGACCTGTTATCTTGGTTCTTTATTCTAATCTTCCTGAATAATGAGGTGACTTCAGTATATTAATAGTGTCATTTTCTGGTTTTTATCCTCAACAGAGGCATATGATGGAAACCATTTATCTCAAACCAATTTAGTATCACACTGCGGAAGACACTAAATGGAAGAGTTCTGGTATTATGATTTATTTCATGCCATATGATCTAAGGTTGCTAACTATCCGTTTACTTTATCTAGTGTCCAATACAAAATTGCCTAATTAAATTCTGATGTCCAAGGAGTAGCTATTATCAAACAATGGTTTCCTAAGATTGTTAAACATACTCAATGTAGAGTTTGTGCTGGAACTTGTCGTTCAACAATGTTCTCTTTGAAGATCGCTTTGGAGAGTTTTGCTTAAGAGAGTCCTCAATTTAATTATTCAAGCTGAAGATATATTCAGGCTATGGAGCAAGGCAATGAGAAAAATTCAATTCCAGAACTAGACATCAGCTTATTTTAAATGACTCATTATATTATCTTTTGTTATCCATAGCACATCCATAATAATTAATAAACATTTATCAACCCTCTGTGTTAGCACACTAGGGGGTTTAATTATCTCTTCTTGCTTAGTATGGGCGTAAACAATATTATGAATCATTTAAATGTCACATCTTCACCTGTTTCTTCTATGATAGATAAAAACCTTCTTACTAGGAATGAAGTTTAAACTCAGCATAATTATATTTGATAATATAACAATTACAAATACAAAATAAGTATAAATTAGCCCCATTGTCAGATAATGAAATTTAATCTAATCTATTTTGAGAGGATTGTAATAATTGGTAAGATTTTATGTGGAAACATACATGCTTTAAAAATTGTCGTTATCTCTTCAAACATTTATTGAGGACATATTATCCTCTAATCTGTGCTAGACACCAAAGATAAAAAGATGAGAGTCGCTGTTCTCCTGGAACTCACTTTCTAGTGGGGGAGAAGGTTTTGGAGAGAACCAAACACAGTACTGCCAGAGCTGTAGAGAAACGTAGCAGAGAAGTCTTTCAAAGACAGCTGGTATGTCCAATCAAGATTCCCTAAGCAGGGCTCCCCTGGGACCATGACCATCCTGAGCTTCAGTTCTCAGCTTTGTGATCCAGGAACATAGTTATCAGCAACTAAAAGATCAAATCAAGAGAATGGATTTTTACTTAGCAAATTAAAAGAAACCTCAGACTGTTTCAGCTTTTTTCATTTTATTATTCCTAATACTTTCCTACTAGATTCTATTTTAATTTTTCTTATTTTTAATTCTAATGCTAATGCCTTGTTAAGGGGACAAAACATTATATCCAAATGGGAGACGGCTGGAGGGAATGCTACACTGTCACATCTCCCCAAATAGAAATGATAAATATGGTAAATTGCCTGCCTATAGCATAAAGAGGGTGAATTAAAAGGGCAGCAGAGAAATGGCTAATCCTTTTGAGAAGGTGTAGGTCAGTAGAGTTGAATCACACACCTAATTTAACTCTATTAAATAAACTATGGATCCAAGCAAGCCTGAAAGTTTAGAGCAAAAACGGGAGAAGAAATGTGCGCATGCCTTCAAGGCTTTCTTGGGACTTGGAACCACATAGAAAATGCTAACTAGCAAACACCTAGAAGATTTCATATAGGTTTTTATGAGTAAACTATTTATATCTGTGTGTCTGTATCTATATGGTCTCTCTCTCTCTCTATGTATATACATACATATATATACACGTATAATTCTGTTACACGTATAATTCTGTTACTAGCGGGTGATTTAAACTATTTCCACTGGTAGTTTTGACTGTCTTCAATTTTTGCCCTGCAGAGGAACTTAAGAACTTAAGCTTGAGTAAGATTCAACTATATAATACCATCTGTAGAGAAAAGGGGACTTTTGAATTCAGCCTTGAGGATACATGACATTTTGTTGAGTGAAAAAGGCGAAAGGCCATTTCAGACTGATGGAATGTATGTTTACCAAATACATAGAAAAAAGGTTTATCTAGAGCATATAAAACTTCAAAGATCAAGCTATACAAAAATAAAGGTGGTATGAAAATCACTATAATTTATTAATATTAGAGTTAATAAGCAAGTCAGACCACTATTCCTACTCAAACTATCCCAGGTGTTTATATAAATATGGCAGTGTTCACACACTTGTACATTCACTGTCCATAATTACCCCATCACAAGAATAGAACTTAAATTAGAGGCTGTATGCAAACCACCCTTGAGTGCTAAGGTCAGAGGAGACAGAATAAAGTGATTGTACTCATGCACTGTATCAGATACCTCTTAGTGCCATCTAAGAACCTCTTAGCGGGATCTCTCTCTGAAGTCACTGGACACTGCCTCATTTCAGATAACTCTAGCTACCGACTTCACAAGACCTGACATGATTGTATCTTGCTTATGCCCACATGGCACACTTTACCTTCCTTCTTGATGTTTTCTTTTTATTTCTGACACGTGAGATGTCATGGGACATATTAGGGCCGACTTGTTTGCAACCTGGAAGCATGCGTGTTTATGTCGGGGGTGGGGAGGAAGGTATGTTAATAGCTCATGAAGCAGACCTGTGACAATAGAAATGAGAGATGACAGATAAATTCTTCTTTCCTTTCCCCAAGATAGATTGAGATACAATATGTCATGCTGACTCTTTAAGATGGCAAAATTCTGCTTGATACAAAATGTAGGCTACTTGGAATGTACCTCCATGTTTTTGGTCTCCCCTCTTCCCTTTTCCCTCATTGTGACTTCCTTGGAAGAGCACTTCCTAAATAGTATTAGCAAGTAAGTTTTCGCTTGAGGTTCTATACCGTAAGGACTAAGAGAATAACCTATCACAACAAATTCTTATAGACCCCAAAGATTATGGACCCCTTTTAATTAAACACTCAAAGCTTTGGAGAAACAAAACTATTTGTAATAAGATTTAAGGGATAAACTTTTTTAGCAGATATCAGCTTTCTAGCTCTTAAAAAAAAAAGAAAAAATTCCTGGTTACAAACATAATAAAGAATAAGCCCATCCTCTGAGTTCACGGTCTTATACCTGGCATATATTCCTCTGGCCACTTTTGAGAAGTATAGAGTATCAATATTTCTTCTTTGAACTCCTATACAAGGCATAAGAATGAAAGCTGTCTCAAAAGTCACCCCACTAAGACTTTTTCTATCCAAGTTTTATTTTTTTCACTTCTTTCCAATTCATTTTCTCTGGGTAAGTCAATATTTTTTACTATGCCCCACTCCTCACAACTCTCATTTTTTAATTTTTTTGTATACTTCTAAGTAGTCTACTGGCATTTCCACTTTCTTTTGTCTCCTAACTTGGATATATTTATATACTTAGTCATCCAGTTTATTTTCTTCTTCCTATGCTGATTTCTATCAAAAAACCCAACCAATCATATGGCTCTAATATCTACAACTTTTAGCCTGATTACTCAATTACACTCTCAATAGTCGTGTATCACCAATTGTTTATATAAGTTCACCACTTAGACATTTCATACTTAAGTCATTCCTCCCAATTTACTTGTCCACCATCATTTTTGTCGTGCATCACCCAAAGTTGTATTTAGCTCCCAAGTATATCTTGGTTTGTAATCACTATTTGTTGTATCTCTTATGAAAGACACATTGGAATTGTTTCTGACTGCTCAGTTTATTTTCATCTCTATTCAACCCAGTTCTCAAGGTCTTTTAGATTTACACCTTCTTTTCAATGACCACTTGAATAACTCTAATCCAGACCACATCACTTCATAGCTTACCATAAGAATGAGTTCCTAAACAATATTCTGTCTAATAAATTCATCACTCTACTGTTAGACTGAAATGTGGAATTAGCCTAGTCATTACGCTACTTGAGAGATGACAATAGTTCTCTATATCACATCCATTTTTACTAACTTTCAAAAATGTAATTAATACAATTAAGTAGACATTTAAGCATTCATTTATTTACTCATTTGTTCAAAATACAGCAGCAAGTCATGTGCTGTGGCCGGCAGAGTTTTTTCTATAGAGACTGTTACAATCTCATGGGTGGAAAGAGATAAGTAAAAATATAATTGCAATAGGGAAGGTTAAGTGCTGTCTACCTTAGTCGCATGCTGTCTATATAGGATTTGGGTAGAAGAGGATTAGAGGATTAGGACACCTTCTCAAGGAAAGCATCGTATAATCAAAACGCAAAAGGTAAATAGAAGTTGGCAAGGAAAAGGGAAGTGAAGAATTGAGGAGTGATACTAACAAAACGAGTAGGCGGAAGGAGAGAGTGGCTGCAGTCACAAAACCGGATTTAGTATGGTCAAGCCATGAATGGATAAGTGAGGGTGTGGTGAGAGATGAGACGAGAGAGGAAAGAAAAGACTAGATCTGGGCTGTCTGACATAGTGGCCATTAGCCAAGTGTGGCTACTTACATGTAAATTAAATAAAATTAAACATTTCATTTTTCAAACGCATTAGCACATTTGAAGTGCTCATTAACCACATGTGGCTAGTAGCCACCATATTAGAGCAGAAACATCACAAAAAGTTTTATTTGGCAGTATGAGGCTAGATCTTGAAAGGTATACTAAGGTTTTCTCATGGGATTACCACTAGTATTTATTGACAGGTCTTAAGTAGGAATGTTTCTTTCCAAAATATCTATTTAAAAGGAAAGATATGACATTTTATTTTTTTAATGTGCGTTTTTTTGCTTACTAGTGAAGTTTCTCTGCCTTTGCTTCAGGAAGCATTTTTTTTAAGATTGATGTGTGGGAAAAGCACTGGTCTAGATTCCAGTCCAAAAACTGACCATGTGATCTTAGGGAAGTCACCTGGCTTCACTGCTCTCTGGTTTTCTTTTCAACCTTTAAATAAGGGCATTAAATTCAGTGCCTTCTTGTTGTCACCTCTAGGTAATACATCATAAAAATAAAATAGATAAAATCAAAAATAAATGTTAAAGAGGTTAAAACCTCTTTTCAAAGCATCTTCAACTGAGTCCTAAGCTGCAACGGGGGTATGTCAAAGGCAGGACAGTGGCACATGGGGTTCAGAGGGAGTGGGATGGTCTCTATCCTCTGCTTCCTCACTCTATCTCCACGCTTCAATCAAAGCAGCTCGGGTTATTAAACTGAGGTTCCTGGTATTGCTACATTAAAAAATGGTTTGCTTCTGAAATCACTAAATGTGTTTCTCTCTAACATCTTTTCTGAGATTCTCTGAGTCAATGAAAGCTGGATTCGAGCACCAATATTCTCCTGCAATCACATTATGGGTGAACCCACCCGCGTGCTTTCTATGGCATGCATTTATTTGTCAAACCTCAGGAAGCCATATTAGACATACCACCTCAGGCCAAGAGTCTTGTCATATCCTCACTCTGATTACTACCTGCATAAAATGGAACTAGTGAGTAGTTTAAGGGATAAAGTTTATTACCTAAGGGTTAGAACAAACCTTGAGTGTGGAAAGTACAAACGTAACTACCTCTCAAATTCTGTAACCATAGATTTACCTTCTTCTAACACTAAGAATCTGAAATATTTTGGTAACTTTATTTACATTCGAACTAAAATACCATTGTTAAAGGATAGTAAGATCCCAAAAGAAGCTTTTCAAATGAATCTAGTTAAATATTATGATGGTGAACATCAGTAGAACCAGAGTTAATAATGATTTTCTAACATGCACAATATAATCAGAAAATAGGTATGCAAATCCAATTAAAATAAATACAAATATGAATTAGATAAAATTTTATAACAACTTCAACCAAATTAATATGTGTACTCCATCAGGATTATTATTGGAACAATATATGGGAAGAACTGTGTCATCTAGGTTTTGTTTACCATGTGACATCACAGTCTTTATTGTTCATAAATCACCATTTACACATTCCCCTAAAAAATGCCTTTGATTATCTCAGGGCCCTGGAAGACTCTGGCTCCAGGTTTTAATCAGTGCCAGCAAGAGTTAAGGAAGCTGATTTATTGGCTCATTTTGTGGTGTGAACGTTCACACATGCATAATGTTTAAAACCCTCTGATCTCTCTGGAGCCTCTTTGATTCATACTTCCTCCAGAAAATATTATCTGTTGAGAACTACTAACCTTTAACATAAAAGGCAATTTTTCCTGGATCTTGTAATCCCCCTCAAAAGTGAACAGACTGTTTGGTCAGAACTTTGAGAAAGTTCGTCATCATTTTTATTCATTCTTCACACTACTTGTACGCCACAGTGGCTCGTCTATTGGACCCAGGCCTACACAACTTCCCATGAGCTTCTCCAAATCATAGCTGTGCCCCTGAGGCTTGACGGATGATTGGTGTTGAGAATCTGATTCATATTTGCTGTGATAGAGAGAAAACGTTTGCTCAGCCAAACTGCTGACTGAGAAGGGACTGGCTTGCTTGCTCAGTGTAGGTACTGAGGCTGATTTTTTTGTCTTGACATTTGATTCTCGAAATAACTCATGGGAAAGAGATGTGAAATATAGGCATTTTTTTTTTTTTACAAGAAAGATTCGTAACTTGTTAAATTACAGGATCTTAAAGATATAGATATCAAGAAATGTTTGGGGGAGATCTACCTGGGATATGAACAAAATCGCAGATCAGGATAATCAAGGACCATTACATCTGGAAGGTAGCTTTCCTATAGAGGAATCAAGGGGATGAAAATGATAAAATTACCATAAAAATATGCTGATAAAACGTGAAAACTTTTAATATTTGAGTCAACATATTAATACATGGAAATAAAGTCAATAGTTCCAGGGGCCTGCCTGGTTGGTGTAGTGGTTAATTTTGCGTGCTCTTCTTCAGCAGCCTGGAGTTCATTGGGTTGGATCCCAGGCATGGACCTACACACCACTCATCAAGCCGTGCTGTGGCAGCGTCCCACATACAAAATAGAGGAATATTGGCACAGATGTTAGCTCAGTGACAATCTTCCTCAAGCAAAAAGAGGAAGATTTGCAGCAGATGTTAGCTCAGGGCCAATCTTCCTCACCAAAAATTTCAATAGCTGTATTTCATGTAAAAGTGTTGCAATAATAATAATTACAGTCCACACCCGGGATCAGAACTGGCGAACCCCAGGCTGTGGAGATGCAGAACATGCTAACTTAACTGCTGCGCCACCTGGCCAGCCCCTAGACTAAGTAGTTTTAAAGTGGGCATATCAAGGGTATTCTGCCCCCACCTCAAGTGTCTCTCCTTAGGGACTTGTCCTCCCCTGTTCTAGACTAGCATTTCCCAAGGTCTTGATATAAGGCTTGAAAATTTCTTAGGATGATTTCTAGTTATTTCATAATATTTTTGTTGTTATAATGAATTAAATATTTATCAGTCATAGTTTATTTTGTTGATCATTTATACTATTACTTTTTCTATACTAACCTTCTAACTGCCATTTACTGGACGCTCCAACCAATTTCGATAGAATAAGATTTTTCTCATTAATGATTCTGTGTTATCTAAGCAGACACTATCATTAAATAATGACAGTTTTGTGTCTTCTTTTTACCACTTGCCACTCCTATATACTCTTCTTGTCTATTGCATTGGATAAGTCAGTAATTGTAGCATCCTTATTTCATTGCTCACCTTAGCGGTAATATTTCTAGTACTTTCATCATTAAGTATGATGTTTTTGAAGGTTTCTGGTGGATACTTTTTATCAAACAGGGACAACTCTTTTTTTTCTAAGCTTGCTAAGCAGTATTAAAAGTCTGGAATTGCTTTGGGATGTTATCAAATGCTTTTTCAACATCAATCAGCCTCACAGTTTATTTTTTCACTTTTTTACTCATTAACATGATTGATAACATTTATGTAATTCCTAATATTTAGCCACCTTTGTATTTCTCATGACATATTTTTTTAATATTTCTGGATTTTACTTGCTAGTATTTTGTTTGGAATTTTACACTTAACTTCATAATTCATACGAATTATTTTCATAATATTGAACTATAGTTTTCTTTTGTGCTAATATTATCCAGTTGGGTATTGAGAATATGCTACCTTACAGAATAAGCTGGAGAGATTTCTATATTTTTCTATGCTCTAGATCAATTTAAATAGCTTAGGAATTAATAGTTTTGATTTTTAATAAAAATAATATAAAACCATTAGAACTTAATGTCTTTTAGGAGTGGATACTACTTTTCCAGTGTTTTCTGATTGTGGGTCTGTTGGTTCTTTCACCTCTTCTTGAGTTGATGTGGATATTGAAATGCAAGAATTATGACAAGAGGGGCTGGCCCCGTGGCCGAGTGGTTAAGTTCGCGCGCTCCGCTGCAGGCGGCCCAGTGTTTCGTCGGTTCGAATCCTGGGCGCGGACATGGCACTGCTCGTCAGACCACGCTGAGGCAGCGTCTCACATGCCACAACTAGAGGAACCCACAACGAAGAATACACAACTATGTACCGGGGGGCTTTGGGGAGAAAAAGGAAAAAATAAAATCTTTAAAAAAAAAAAAAAAAAAAAAAAAGAATTATGACAAGAGTGGTGTTGGAGAGAAAGAGAGAGTTTTTGAGTAAGAGCCAGTTGATAATATTTCAAGACACAAAAGAAAATGACAGAAAGGTCCTAGGATAACCAAAACAAGAATTGTTAATAGATGGTTGGATTTCATGGTATAAGCTTCATAAAACTGAAAGAAATTGGGTGGAGAGGATAAGAAAAATTGAGCTAGATCTCGATGAGGAGGAAGGAAGTCATCCAAACCACTTTGAGCTGAAGGGAAAAGTTTGTAGGAGATGAAATTTCCTTCACTGACAGGATAAAAGCAGAAGCAATAGTCTCACCAGAAATAGCTGTTTCAGTTCTGTAACATTCAGATTAGAAGCGATGACTCTGGAGGATTTTGGTGATGAGGTGGCAAGAGTTCCAGAGAGTGCAATAGAAGGGTCTACGGGTCAGGAGACATGAAAGATTAGGTGAATTTAGAGAATGTACATACAAAGAAGAAAGTCTCTCTGTTGAAAGATGACCTGAGACATGAGCTTCTGATGGAGATCGAAGTAACAGGAATACAAGACATTGGTGGAATTAGGCCTTATGGATTTTTAGGAAGACTGGACAATGAACCTATAAACGCTAACATTTTTAAAGGAGATGTGGACATGGGAAATGTTTTGCAGGAACATGTAGAAATCTGCTTCAGTGTCTGGTTCAGCCCCCCAGTCCCTGTGAGGAGACCCCACAAGGGAAGAATACCAACAGTACAACAAAGATCTTCACTCACAGGCGACTTCACCAGGAGCATTCAGCACTGTCTTAAATCTCCGTGATTATGACATTCACAAACACGATACATCCAACACTGTAGAATTCTGGTTTCTTGGACTCTAACTCTGGTTATTTTGACCTATCCTCAGCTCTGCCCACAGTCTTTACCATAATCTCAAATCAGGCATTCCACTCTTAGCTCTCTTTTCTTCTCTGTCTTGCTCATCCCATCTGGTGCCAAAATGCCAACAATAATTCCAATCCTTTCCGATCCCCAATTCATAGACTCATTGTCTGACGCTCACATACTTCTTTCAATTCTCTCCTTGCTTGACTAAAATTTCCTGGTCCAACATAATAATCACTCACTCAAATACATGCTTTCTTGGTTTGCCACATTTTCCTTCATCTACCCTACTCATCTGGCAAAAATGCAACTCTTGTTAAATTCTTCACCTACTCTTCACCTGCATAGTTGGAGAGAAACACACAACCAATCTGGCTTGATTCATTTAAATCGTCACCAATGACCGTCTACAAACCCAGGAACCCCTGCTTCATTTCTCTAGCCAATTTGTTTTCTCTCTTCCCAAGATGAATATTTCACACCTTTTCCACTCTGCGTAAACCTATAAGACATCCTCTTCACTCTTTCTCCAAGCTGTCTATCTTGTCTGTTAATTCCTTGAGAAAATATGAGCAATTAAAGAGACTTCCCACATGATCCAACACCTCTTCCACTTACCTCCTTCTCCACCGATATACTGTGACCAACCTCCCACCTCAAAAAATAAATAACTACTTTGGTTTCGGCCTAAGGCCAACTCCTGCAATTGAAAAATTGGATCCTATCCCATCCCCAGGTGTATCTGACAGATTTATTAATTAATTAAAATTGAACTTTTTGGCTGCCATTTTGAAAGTATATAATAAAGATTTTCCTGTGTGTCATTTTTGCAATGTTATTATAATTTCTTCACCCTTTGACCGGACCCTTATATGCCTGAATTCATTTAATTCATTTCTATATCATTTGAGAGGAGCAAGATGGTCAAGGGTAAGCTTGGGGATGGGAAAAAAGTTCTTCAAAATCATAATGATGTCTAATTGAACATACTGATTTTGTCCCCCTGAACTATTTCAACCAGTTCATTTTTATTTTTATAAGCAAAAACAATAATTATCACAGTATATGATGCCTACAAGTTGATAAAAGGCTCTGTCTAATTAATATGGAAAAACTTCAATTTTTCAATAGGAGGGACTAATAAGACACTCCCTTCAGCAGTGCTATGTCTTTTAGAGATCTTGTTCTATCCTTCTTATTTAGGTAGTAATGTCCATTATCTCTGGGAAAAAAATTCCTCCCTTTTGTTTGAAACCTTTTACCATCACTTGCATTACAACTTGTTAATTCAATGCATTTCAGATTCCATTAGGCTTTTGGTATACAAACATGATTTTGTGCATGCTTTGATATTTCAAAATTTCATCTCTTGGATAAAAAAATGGGATAACTGAATTGCCTATCATACTGATATTGCTGTAGATCAGGCTGTTGTCTTCCAAAACTGATAAATGCCTGTCTAAATCGTAGATGCCTCTGATTTAGTATGTCCTACTATCTTGAATTGGTATATCAAAATATATTAGAATGTCATTGTTTTGATGTATTTTCACAGGGAAAATAATCTCCAATTATTATTATATAATTTTCTTTCTGTTAAAGAATGATGTATAGTGTCTTTGAAAACAGATCTATCTACTATGTTTTGCCTGCCACTGGCAGTGTTGTCATATGAAAGAGATTTCTGAGATTGAAATATTTTATGACTTGTGCTGAAGTAGACACAGTAAATTATCACTGTCAGATCTTATTTGAATAGTACTAGGCTTCTGAATTGCTTCCGAACTAAAAAGTTCCTGTAGTTGATTTTAATCCTGCCCAGGGACATGAAAACATTTTCTCTGTCCTTCAGAGGCAGTTCCTGGAGAAAACATGTTCATCTAGCTCTAGCCACTTTATTTCTTTCTGAATCATTTGATGGGTTTGACTTCATCCAAATGTATTAACTCTGAGAAACCTAATTTTTTGAGTTTGACCAAAACAAACAAAATTGTATTTGTATGGAAGAACTAGGATAGTTTTCTTTAAGGAACTTAATTTTTGTATTTTTCCTTTTAGAAATATATTATAAATTACTTTGTTAATTCTTTCCATAGTGAACATGTTAGTAAAAATTAAAACTCTAAAGGCAAAAAAATACACTTTTAGCTCTAAACTGTGGTATTCCTGCCACGGAAAAACATATATATTTTTTTCTCCTTTTGCTCTTTTCTTCAACTTCCTACTCTTCATCATCTTATTTATCTTCCTCTGCTTCTTATATTCTCTTCTTGAAGTATCTTGGTGATCAGTTAAATTTGCTAATGTTTTGGCCCTAAAACTATTTGTCTTTACAAAGTAAACATATAAAATAAATTTATCAAACAAGTCCCTCAAGCAAAATAAATATGTGTTACTGGTAGTATGCAAAATAGTCACTTGATACTTTCCCTACTTGAAATGCAGCGTACCCAAATCATTATAAATTGTCAAATAATTTGAAATTTGTGATAGTTCAAACAGAGGTCAGAGCATTACATGTTTGGTGCCATAAACATATATTTCTATTATATTTACAATTTTTAAAATTAAATTATAAAATATTCTTTATTCATTGATGTTTACCATAGCATATGTTTATCACACAGTACTACGTAATTTTCTTAATATAATTTCTTCTTTAGTGATTATTGGGTAAAATGTACAGGACCAAATATATGCTCATATAATAGTGATGTTTTTAAAACAGCTTCGAGAACAGAAGCAGGAATTTTCAGAAAAGGAAACCTCACTTTCCTTTGGATTCATAAGTAGCAAAGCTAAGTTCTTGGGAATCTGCAATATTATCATCAGAATAGCTAAAATAACTTCAAAATATGATTACATCATAGAACACTTAGAAAAGGTTTCATGCTCCTCTTTTTTTTTTTTCTTTTGAAAGATTTCATTTTTTCCTTTTTCTCCCCAAAGCCCCCCGGTACGTAGTTGTATATTCTTCGCTGTGGGTCCTTCTAGTTGTGGCATGTGGGACGCTGCCTCAGCATGGTTTGATGAGCAGTGCCATGTCCGCGCCCAGGATTCGAACCAACGAAACACTGGGCCACCTGCAGCAGGGCGTGCGAATTTAACCACTCGGCCACGGGGCCAGCCCCTCATGTTCCTCTTTAAGAAGACAGTTTTCATTTACTCAAGCTTGGTTATGTTATGGTTATCTTGTTTTCTGATTTGGAAAAAGACTTTTTTAAGTAATTTGATTTGGGCAGCTCCATCTTCCCAAGACTGCCGTCTGTATTCCTCACTTTGGCCGAACTGCGCTTCTGGCTTACTTGACCTTTGCCCTTGGGAACAGTAGGAATCTTTCCTTTTACTCCTGGGACAGCTTGACTGGCCTTCTAATCCATCATAACTACGTGGGGGAGGCCTCACCTCTGTTTGGAATCTTGTATTTGACCCACCCCCAGGAGCTCAGTGCTTTAATTGCAATGTCACTCCCAATTTGGTGTATTTAGAGAGCTGACCGTCTCTCTATCTCTGGCAGATAGAAAGCTGCATTCCTAACCTTTCACCTACATAGGAATCAATTATTCCCTGCTGTAAACCTTATGTATACTATCAATATCTGAGGGCGAGACATCGATATTTCTATTTAGAGAATTGTCATTTAATATTGGCTATCTTTAAATATAAGAAATTAAATTACTATATCTACCTGAAAAACTGAACAAATGATCTTTTCAGTCAAAATAATAAGCTAAGCCTCAAATTTGAGTTCTTTATTTTACTACCTTGATTTTTGAACTTTAGAACTTTTTGCTTTTTGAAGATATGAGGAAATATTGATTGACTAAATTCTGCATTGAATACCAAGAATACACAAATATTAACAAGAAAAATAATAATAAAAAGGGATATTTTTGTATTTCAAATAAATGCTTTTGGGTGAATAGATTTGATATAGATGATAATGCTCCTTTATGTATTTAAATGCTTTTATTTCAATTCTTAAATCTTAGAATGAGTCCTATTCAGTTGATAAAATTAGTAGTTAGAATTTTGTCAAGTCCATGAATTAAAACTAAAAGGTTCAAATTATGATTTTATATAACTCACTCGATAGAATTTTCTTAGTCTGATAATATTGCTAAAACTGGGAATTTATCAAATCTTCATTAGACAGGAATTGTTGAGATTTAAATTTTTCTAGGACTTGAGTCCAATGATTTTGATGATAAGCACTTGAGAACATTGAGGAGAATTTTTAAACTTTTAGGGAATTTCAGGGTACTTTTGACATATTATTTCTTAAACTGTAAATTTTGAAATATGTGGAAATCAAATCTTGACCTCTTGCTGTAAATCACTATATCACTGATAAGTGAGGCAGAGAGGTGCCAAACTACACTTAGGGCTTAGTCCACAGTGTGGACAGCTGTCAGTAGTGTATGTGATAACTAAGCATTCTACCCACAGTGTCCTTTCAGATCTTTTTGTTATAGATGGGTCTAAAAATATGGTAGACTAAGTGTCCGAAATATGAGTACCTAGTTTGCATATGGGACATAAACAATATGCAAAGCAGGTTTCATTTTCACTTCATATTTATGATGGATCTATCACTACTTGGAATAAGATTGAAATTTAGATACACATTATAAATGCTAATTGTATTCTTGTGTAACTGCATAACAACATCAGGAAACAGCTGCCTTCCCAAAAAATGCTGGCTTTAACTTACATTAAAAAGAGTTTCAGCAGTTTTGCAAAACTTTGAAACATCCCAGTGCATTTTTTGATGATTTGTATGAGGCATGGAAAGTCTGTCCATGAAAATGCCTAAGGCACAAGAGGCTCATCTTAAAAACACAAAACGGAGGGTATAATACTGACGTCAACACCAACGATACAGAAAAATCATGCCCTGCTATAAGTACAGATGTCCATCTAAAGTGCAGACACAGTAAACCGACCTGTATGACTTGAAATAAGTACAAAACTATAATTGTAAAGGACCTATACTTAAGAAAGACATGGAATTTATAGGTAATATACAGAGTGGTAATTTTAATACACATAAAGCCTAATTCATTATATATATGTCAATTGCTATGTTTCAAAAAACTGTGAAATAACGATGTTTTACATGCTAAAATCCTATGTGTGGTACTCATAATCTTGTTTTATCATTTTTGCTATGGAACATTAACAATTCCCAATTTAAGTTTAGCCAAAAATATATACATATGAGTCAACAGACCCCAAAAATTCCATTTAAGGAGGAATTTTACTTAGTCTTAATCAGTTCAGTGATTCTCCTCAAATTTGTTTGAGTACAGCAAGTTTTCCTGCAGCAGTGGGTATGGTAGTGGGAAGAATCGCTATTACGTTAGCTTAAATTTTTCTGTATGTTTCGGCTTTTCTCAAGCTCTTTAGTAATATAAATATTTATTAGAAATATATGCTGTACTATATATAGTATAGAGGGAAAAAGAGTATCTCTAGCTGGCATTTATTATAGTCCAATTATGGGATGGGGAGGCAGTTCCATGCCAGAAACAGTGGGCATTCAAGAGCAGAGCACTCTCTTCCATGTGTTTGACAGGAGAGAAGAATAGATCACATGATTATTCTAAGAAGGGGAAGAAGGGGAACCCTTCCATGTGTTTCCAAGATCACCAGTGCCAGAAGCAGGATGTCTGCAACTATTCCTCCCCTTTCCTCAAAAGGAAAATCTCTTTTTTATAGCCAATCTAGTGTAGCGCTACAAACAAAACCAGATTTTTTCAAGGATAGAGGGAGAAGTTTTGCTAGAGCTCTTGAGTTGGCATTTAAAAGTCTGTTCATAATTTTTTTGGTCAATTATTATCTTTTAAAAAAATTGGGGTGCTCGAAAAAAGCAAAAGCCTAATCCAATTCCTATGTCAAACGCATGCAAGCTCAGAGAGCTGGCCCAGTGGAGTAGCACTTAAGTTTGCACACTCCGATTCCCGGCCCAGGGTTCCCCAGTTGGGATCCAGGTGTGGACTCACACACCGCTCATCAAGCCGTGCTGTCGTAGGCATCCCAAAGAGGAGGATTGACAGCAGATATTAGCTCAGGGCTAATATTCCTCAAAAAAAGAAAAGCAAAAAGCATGCAAGCTGATATATGTGGAGATGATTATTAAGTAAATGAAGAAAATGCCATAGTATAATAATATAAATAATATTAGAAATGTATCTGGATTAAATGCCTCCTGCTTAGGATCTAAAAATTAAATTATCTCTTAGACTTATGCCTTACAAGTATTTGATGACAATTTTACTATGTAGCATTAACATTTTTAAGTTATGCTTTTTAAATTATTGGAGTTTGATAGACATTTTCTTTCCATAGAAACGATGATGCTTAAATTACAAAGGTATGACCTTGACATCTACATAGATTTACTTGACGTGCGCAGGCCCTATTTTTCCATTTATTAATCAAACATTTAGTAAACACCTCTTGAGTGTGAGACACTATTCAAGGTGAACTCCTCAGACAAAGGCCCCATCAAGAGTGCATTCTCTTCCTTTCTCTGGGGGTGTGGTTAAATTACATCTTGCTACTTTATAGTCACATACTCAAAATTATTTAGAATTAGATGAATATTAATGATTAATTATTATACTCAGTATATATTTTGTACTCATTAGTATATATTTTTGAAGCATAAGGGAGGATTTATTCCACTGGAGCAATATTAATGGCAGATTACATGATCCTCTGACCTAGCATGGAAGGGCACCCTTTTCCCAAAGTTTGTCTGCCTAACTTGAACTTTGAGTCTAAGCTTAGACTAGCTGGAGAAGACCCTTGTATCATGATTCACCAGAAGGTATATCACTTACAGCGGTGCCAGAATGTGACAGCATGCATAATAAGGAAGTTGGGCCAAATCATTAAAAGTATTATCAATATGAATAGATCCTGGACTGTCACACTTTTCTCCAGACTCTAGAAGATTTTTTTTCACAGTCCTTGACAAGAGTTAGAAATAATTAACTTAATATTGGTGATTTTAAAACTCCCATAGGGAAAGTGCCCTGCCAGCTAAGGCTAGAATTTGGAATCAATGCTGCTAGCCTATACATAAAAACAAAACAACACATTACAAGAGAAGCTGCTGTTCATTATTAAGAAATAAACATTCCTGCGGTTCATTTGAAGGCAAATCTGTGTTAGTCAGCAGAGGACACATGCGACCACATCTGAGGCCTGGAATTTTCAAGTTCCTGTGAGAAACTGAGTGCCCCAGCAATGCAGATGAAGAAAAGATGGTGTCGCACTGTTTCCTTTCCATCTGGTGTTTTACAGCAGCTCTGCTCACAGTTACTCTTAAAGGAAAATAGAAGGAAGAAAAAAATACACTCACAGTCTTGTCTTGTTTAGACTGAAGACTCTAAGCCAAATGATTGCTTTGGAATAAATTAAATACTGAATAAAACAGAGTCCAAACATAAATAAGATACACTCAAGGGAAACCTCTCCCTGTAATGAGATCCTGAGCTAAAGTGACTTGCCCAGGAGCAACAACCTAAGGATATCAGTCCCAAGTATGAAGGTTAACATGAATTTTGCCATTTTCACTCTATATTAAATTGCAACACTCACAGTATTCTCTACCACCTTCCCTAATTTATTTGTATCTATAGAAAGTATCCTCAAATAACATATTATATATTTAACTCTTTATTTTTGTTTATGTTTTTTTCTCTGGTACCAGACTATAAGCTTCACAAGGGCAAGGATTTGGAAATGTGTTGTTCTAAGTCCCTGGCTCATAGGAGGCACTCAACATACATCTCTTGAAGAAATAATGAGTTAATTTTTTTATTTAAATATGACACGAGGGGTATGATAGCTTATAGGTAATATACAACGCAACACATATTTATTCCAGATGCATTCTAGATAACAAAAGGCTCTTTTGAGTTCTAAGAAGAGGTTTGTTAATTAATTAATCCTTTTAATTTTTTTTACCCAGATGCTTGAGAAATATGACTACTTTCTTTTAAGACAATTTTAATACAATTTAATTTCTTAAGAAGAAATATGTTCAGATGTTTAACTTAACATTTAGGCATATATTTGATCCTGTGTACTTTTTAGTACAGATCTTTTTTTCCTTTTTCCTATTTGGTTTGCTTCAGCCCTAAACTTTCTCTTCCTCCTCCCTCCCCTCTCCTACCACATGCACCTATGTACACCCAGAAAATTCGTCTTTCTCTCCCAAAACATGCGGTAATTTATATGGAGAAGAATAGTGTATTTTTTATTATATTTTATGTCTTTTATAAGGATGAATTTTTAAATGAATTTGCTGAAAAAACTTTATTATGTCCTTAAAGATGTATGTATATTTATGCTAGGGTAAAGACATGATATGATGATAGCATTATAGGAATTGCTCATCATATAGAGACTGCAACAAAATGGGTGGATTATGGAAAAAGCTGTTCTTCAAATTTGTTTCATTGCATTTTCTCGTGGTGATATTACTAAATATAGCAATTAGATTTATAGGTAAGCTGACAAGACATCGAACCAAGATATAGTTGAGCTATTTTACTCTCCTAATAATACTTTAAGACTTAAAATCTGTCTAAAGGAGTCTATAGGTTTTTTTTTTTTCTCTCGCAGTTGGGGTACCAGCCTCATATCACTTCACTCATGGAACTGGAAATTCCATCTTTTCTCACTGCCTCCACCTGCTGGCAAGCGAGACTGACAGTTCTCCATCCCTTCGCTCAGAGGATCTAGGACTTAAGACAGACTGGCTCCTGTAGTTCATTTAGTCTGAGGATGCTTACTAGCTTGGTCTTGAATCTTTGATCTGGCTGTCCTTCTATCTGCATTTACCCCATGAGGGCGAGCCTTCAAGGGCAGAGAAGATCTCCTGTTTCATATGCCCAGAACTTAGCATTGCTCAGTGTGAGTTTATGAAGGAATTTCCTACCTGCCGTCCTGCTGCCGCCGACTGTTATTTCAGCCCCATGTTTCTCTTGCCCATGACTAGCTCTTGTTAAGATATCCTTTATACTTCTTTATCTTTTGTCCCAAGTGGATAGTTCTTTGAGAGTTTTGAAACATTGCTTCTGTAAATAATGAAAAACATTTTTTTAGAAAATATGCAAGCTACCACCAAAGTTTTCTTTTAAGATGGATATCACTGAAAGAAAGACTAGATTGCACAGTTTCATTTAATCTGAGATTTTCTTACACAACACTATGCAACACTATGCAAGGATTCATGTGAGATGAATGGAGTAGGAACACATTGCAACGATCAGTGTTGCACCCCAGCTGCTGTGTAGGAGGACAACAGAGCAAGGAGCCATGGTTTTCCTCTTTGCTCTTCAGTTGCTCCACCACAGGCCCTACAGGCTGGAAAAGGAGGGCATTATAGTTGGGATAAAGTAAGGGTAATGAGAGGAGAGAGGGCAAGGCAGACATGTATTGGGGGCACACAAAAGAGAAGGAGTAGAAAAATGTCAGGTAAGATTAGTGTAGAGTTAGAGAGAGTTTCATGAACTGACACTAGAAAATATAATGTGCATATTTATCAATTGCATTTCCAAGTCTCAGATTATCTTGAGAATAGTAGGATCAACTTCTAGCAGTTCAAATAATAAAATCCTACTTTATTCCAAAAGCACAGAAGGACGGTAACCAAACTGGAAGAGGAGCCATGGCCCAAACTCGTATTTCCAGACGCCCACTTCAATGCCTTTTCCATCCCCTGGGCCCTGCTTAGGCTTGCCCAATTAAAAACCATATCTGTTATCCTTTCCACTAGCATGCTACCATTACTGAAAAATTATAATTAGTATGCAAAAACCCAACATATAACTTGAGAATCTTTTCTTTTATTCTAAACATGAATTGCTGTGGATGTTCCACACGCTTCTGCTTTAGATTCCTCCTTCAGCCACCATTTAGGAGCTCAAAGAAGCCAGAATGTTGTCCTTAGGCTCTCGCAGAAGTATCTGTCAGTATCAAGGCAGTAAAAATCTGGTACCCACATCTCCCAATCTTAGATCCTGGAGTTAATTCAATTTTTCATCTCTCAATCTTTATTTTTCTCATTAAGTCATAGTTTTGAAGACAAGTCTAAAGGAAAGATTGATAGCTATCAATAAAAACCAGCATTTTTTTTCTTCTCCATGGTGTACATTTGTTATAGCAGTCAAGCAGAAAATGAACTGCTTCTCTTAAATTCTGAGTATGTGATGAGATTATATGAGATTTTAAAAACATGCATAATGGTGGCCTGTTTATTATTGTAATTCACAGATAATTATAGAGAGCTGTTATAAGATCTACTAGTAATTCTCATGTCAAAAACTAACATAAATAACTCATTTTTGCCTTAGAAGATTTTCCTTATGAGGAATGAAATCTTAATACTGGAAATAAACATTTATCATTAATAATACATTTACATAAAATTATATAGTTTGATTTAAATATTTATGTGTTTTATAATCATGTATAAGATAGATTATATAACTCATACATAATTCAGTGCAATCCGTGTAGGTGTTGGGCATATCTACATATATTTCACTAAAAATAATTTTAATGAAAAATCCTGTTAAGGCAATAGAAATTTCAAAAGAATCTCTTGATATATTAGGATAGTTAACCACACAGATACACTATACCCAGCTGAGAATTCATTGACTTTATGTGATAATCATAATGATTATTATATTTTTTAAAAACCTGGCGTATAGTAATATATAGTAATATAATTACTAATTTATTTGTTCCTCACAATAATCCTACATGATAGGTGCTCTCATTGTTACCCAGTTTATAGATGATGAAACTATGGCACAGAGAAGTTAAGTAACTTGCTTAGGGCACAGAGTAAATGGCCTTGTTGGAATTAGAACATTGGCAGTCTGAGCTCCAGAATCTGTTTTCTTAACCACGTTGCTACACACCTCTAATAATGTAAGAACTTAAATGTTCATCCCTTGTCCTGGCTATGCTATTGATTTCACTATCTCCTCTTTCGTCTCTATTTTGATATCTCCCAGTTTGACTACAAGTGTATTAAATGATTCATTTTGAATCTGTAAGTCTATTTGGTTAAGATCCCATTAGACTGCAGAGTAATTTAGTTTTTATGATAAATGTTAGTATTTAAGCTAATTTTGTGCCTTTCCTCCATGAAGATGATAGAGTTTCCCTCAGTAAAGCAAGCGTTGTAGATTGTTACTGCATAAAGAGGTCAGATTTCTGTATTTTTTTACTTCTCTCATCTTTTGTCCCCCTTCGATTTTTCAATCTCTCCTTTTATAGCCAATAGCACACATGTTTAACCAAGCTAATGAGGGTAAGAAATATAGTTTTCCACCACGGATAAACAATAGGGACAAAATTCAAATTCTTGACTTCTCAAAGATTCATTTAATAATTTAACCATATATACTGCATGCCTTCTATGTGCCAAGGAGTCTATTAGATACTGAAGGTAGAGTGAGGAGCAAAGATTTACATGATTTCTACTGTAATAGAGCAGTCTAAGGGGGAGCCTAGTCATTAATTAACAGCTAAAAGAAATGCCCCTCACAGATATTGGTATATGGCCTCTCTGTTTTAATACCATGTTTCAAATAAGTCAAAAGCCATAGAAAATTTATCAACCCTAAAAGTTAAAAAAAAATATGTCTTTAAATGTTTCTTTGTAACATTAATTCCTTTCTGTCCTTTAGACGAATTTTAGTGTTTGCGGGAAAGAAACAGCGTTGAAAATCTAATATGCAGCTCCAATTTGGCAGCCCAAGCATTCTGGTACTGTTCCAACTGTAATTCTTGACTAAAATGATAACGTGTAGCTCACCTCTAAAGAGCATTTGCAGCATAGACCCAGATGTGTCAGTAACTGGTGTGACACCATCTTATCGCAAAAACTAGGTGATTGGTTTGACTAAATGTCAGAGTAGAATGATTCTCAAAACCACAGCCCAGCCAAGTTTGTCAACACAGCCTAACCTTGTGTTTCTTCTTGTGGCACTTATACCCAAAACCGAGCATTAAGCAGTTTACTTAGATAATCCTTTTATGAGCAACTGCTACTCAAGAGGCACAGAGAAGTCACTAGTAGAGGTTAAAGGTCAATTTTGGAAAAAGAAGACCAAATAAATCACAAATAGAAGTGAAAAGTATAATTAAAGTTTCTCCTTAGGAAAATTAGTTATTCTACACTTCCTGTTTCATATACGCTTGTTTACAAGGAACCCATTTACTAGGAAAGTTGACAGGAATTATATCCTCCAAAGCTGTCAATGTTCAAATGAAGGATTTGGTACGTAATATCAAGATAATTCATTTATTCCCAGTTTGATAAAGCTAAAATAATGTGCAATTGCGTTAATCTGTACAATTTTTTTCTAGTTTAATTTTTTAAATTTTGAGTTCAGAACAATAATGAACTACTTTGACCCCCAAACTTTTGAGATATTGACATTGTGTTGCCTTATCTAAACAGGTAGAAATGAATTAAGAAGATTTTCATTTATCAATACACACACACAGTGACAATAATATGCTGAGACAATGAAAATGAGGGTACAAAGATGGGCAGAATCTGACCTCAGCTAAATTTGGTCTCATTGCAATGTCCTTCTCTATTCAGTAATTCTTACTGGATTATTTTTTTTAATTGACATTTTAACTTTACATCTTTTGGAACCCTTTCAATACTTGGGTCTTCTTATTCAAAATTATAGTCTCATAATTCTAGATTATTAAACTCAAAATTTAAGGGAAATTTCACCTCACATAAAACTCTCATTTGATCTTTCCAAGAGACTAGAAGCAAAGATTCAAGCAGGGAAAAAAGTTTATTTTTACATTTTCCTCTAATTTTCCTACAATTTCCTTGGAAGGCAGAATGATGTGAGGTAAGGGGCACTGCACTTGAAATCAGGAAATGGTGGCCCAAGATTCTCCTCTCAAGAGCTCTGTAAACTTAAGCAAATCTCTTAACATCTCTGAGCTTTCTTTTCCTCCTACTTTTTTTTGAATTCTGCTCATTGAATAACGGTACAAAACTAACACGTATCTATTGCTATTACTAGTAAAATATATGTACACGTAAGTCAAAGTGGTTGTTATAAACTTTCCTCATCTTATGTACTCATTGGTCTTCTCAGAGAAGCATTATTTCAGTGCCCCATGCAAGGTGTCTTAATCATCTAGTTGCCACACTGTTCTAAAAATCTGTGGCATTTATTAACTCATTAGCTTGCTACAAAAACCATTAAATGTAAAGAAACTGTTGCAATCTCAATAACTTGGAGAGGAATCTGTTGAACTTTGATAAACACGAGACTATTTAAATTATTTTTCCCAGAACCGGCCTGGTGGCGCAGCAGGTAAACGCGCACGTTCTGCTTGGGCGGCCGGGGGTTCGCCGGTTTGGATCCCAGGGGCAGACATGGCACCGCTGGGCAAGCCATGCTGTGGCAGACGTCCCACATATAAAGTAGAGGAAGATGGGCAGGAATGTTAGCTCAGGGCCAGGCTTCCTCACGAAAAAAGAGGAGGATCGGCAGCAGATGTTAGCCCAGGGCTAATCTTCCTCAAAAAAATATTATTTTTTCCTTTCTACATTTATGAAATGTTGAAAAAGCAGGGAAACTTTGGTTTGAATGGGCTATGAAAAAGGGAGCTTTTAGAAACCAGATTGTAACCATACATATTGTCTAATATTTACAAGAAATGAATATATATCACAGAGCATTAATCATTGAAACTTTTCTCATAGTATTTGCTCTTGAGAGGGAGAAAATATCACTTATTTATTTCAAAAAGAGATCCTTGGAGAATAAGTTCTTTTTTCATTGCTTTCTAATGCTTTAAGTAGTCTGCTTGAATGATGTCCACAAAATTGCCCCATAAATGATCCTGAGAAAAATACATGGTTTTAATAGTGTATGTGTTGGCGGGCATTTGGAAAGGGTCTATAGTGTACCATCTGCACTTCTGAGATAAACAAGTGGGAGAGATTAGTTTAGCAACTAAGCAGGAACTTATTTTAAGAAGTAAAAAGTAGAGTACTTGCTGGTGATTTTATTTTCAAGATCAAAAATGCAGTTGTGGCACACAAGGTCCTTTCTGAGGAAATGGAAATGACTGTCAACAGTGGTGAAATACTGGTTTCTAACACAAGTCATTGATCTGATGTAATCTTTTCTTTTTATCTCATAGTGATGTGTTTGAGTCTGTGTGAAATTCATTGCCTCTTTGTATTTGTAAGGAGAGCTGGAAACCTTCTCCTGCATACATATTTCACTCCCTTAAAATCACGGGGAGAACATGGCAGTGGACTTCAAATTTAAACCAGAAACACAAGCAAATTAGAGTTGAATCTTTTCAAGGAATAAAGAAATTGTTTAGAATTAAGGCAGGCAAACCTAAATGATTATTAAGTGATGGAAAAGCAATCAAGGCTACAAGAATAGGCTAGGTGAGGAAAACTATTGTTTTATGTAAGAGTTACTTTTTAAATTCAGTTTGTAAAGTAAAACTTTACATTGAGTTGCACCCGATTACGCAACTCAGTGAAATGTGCCAGCAGTGCGTGTTAACTATAGATGTGCTTTCGTTAAAAATTGCGCTTCTCCCAGAGCCTCAAAATAGGGGCTATTACTGTTTCCAACTTTGAAGGTTTTTTTCATTCTCAAAATCCATTCATTCAATTTAACGAATTATTTAAATGGAAAATATTTTGACCAACGATGTCTACAATGTAAATATCAGAATGTTCTATAAGTTTTCCAAAAAGGCAATAAAGAACCCAACACTCTTCTAATTAATCTCTAAGAGGGTTTTTAAGCGTAGGTAAAATTTGTCATGTAAATTTTCAGATCATCAAACCAAAAGCCAAATCTGAAAGCACAGTGGATAAGATATTGAACGCTGGAGATAAGACGCAAGTTTCCTACGCTGATCGAGTCACGAGCTTTGTGACGAGCAGATTACTTCTTGTGTTTGCTTTCTTCTCTACGATGGGAAACGAATGAATTAGATGCTCCTCCAAATCACAGAAATTACTAGAGAGCTCGTGATATAGCAGATCGTATCCGCAAATCACAACTGAGAAGCTTTTAGTTCTAGTGATACAATAAGGTTTATATTCAGAAATAAGGCACGAACAGATTTTTTTAAATCATATTTATTTCCTTTATGAAGTAATTTCTCTTTCTCATTGTTTTCTGAAATAAGAAAAATCACAGGGACAACCCAACATAAATTGCCAAAGAATATCTATCAAGGAACATAAATTGTTGGGAAGGCTTAAATTCCATTTGGTAGATAAAATAATTTACAAATCTGTCCACTTTATCAGCACAGGATAATCAGCAGGCAGTTAACTTCCTTGATGTTCTTGTAATTTTCAATCGATAACAGCTAATTACTCCATTTTCTAACTAACGATTCTCCAACTAATGATCCAAATAAAACTTCAAAAAGAAGCAGGAGTGAAAATTATCATATCAGAAATAACCTCATAATCATTTCATAAGGGGATAATTTATAAATAAAACTTCTGTTTGACCAAACTAAAGTTAATTCAGCAATGTATATTCAACATGAAGCAACGAAGCCTTTTAAAGAAAAATTGGAGGCGAAGAGGTTCTGAATTGGGAGGAGGGGACTATTATGATGAGGTACTACTTTTGCTCTTTACTTTGAGATTTCTCAGTTGGAATAGAGAAATACAATGATACAATCCAGAACCGAGTCAACTAAGATTACATTCTTTGTACAGAGGGAGTTTAAAAAAATAGATCTTCTATGTCCAAAGGGCACAGATAATTTCCGAGTAACTCAAACATAAACAGGAAAGAAATTTGATAGAAAACCTTGGTGGTGCTCCAGATCAGGTCTAATTACTGCTGCTTCTTGTGAAAAATTTTGAATTAATAGGGTGGGAGGACAAAGGAAAAAGCATAGCATGATGAGCCTTCTGACGTTATAATCTGAAACCTTGACCTCCTTTCGAAATGGGCCTCTCCCCATGAAACTGCCTGAGTTGATGTATGAATGAGCATTTTATGTGGTGGGAGAGGTCTTAAAGAGACATTTCTCTGGACATTTTACCTGTGTTGAAGATGGTCATTATGGAGGAGTCAGGCTCTCCCTACTCATGGAAGCATGCAAGGCATTCTAAGGGCATAGCTATCAATTACTCACTGGTGTTAATTTAAGTAAAAAATTACTTGGGTCTGTTATTTAGCATCAATTAGGGGCATGTTTCTACCTGCATTATGTGTGTATATTGTATGTATGGATTCTTCTTTAAACATTATTTCTGTGTATTCTCAGTACTACAATAAAGTCAAGAAATCTGTGATTGAACACCTTAAGAGCAATCTTTTTATGACACAGATGGTTGAAATCTCTAATAAGATTTTTTTAAGACAAATTCAATCTGGTGAGTAAATAAATCAATGTATCATATATCTTTAACAGATTTATTTTATTCTGCCCAGAAACGCTGTGGTTACTTCAATTCAGCCACTCACCTCTTGGGCCACTGTAGGGCCATTCCAATCTCTCATTGGTGAATAGCACCCCTAAGATTTGTAAGTGCAAAACAGATTGAAATCCAATTGGATTTCAGAGGTAAATTTGTGAATTAAAATAATAATTTAAAAGGGAAAACTTTTATCAAAACATTTGTGTTGTGAGTTGGTAACTATTACTCTTAAATATGTATATTCATGGAAATTGCTAAAATGTATCCTCAGGTGCATGGAGTATGCCACATAGGTTAACCCACCACACACAACTCCAATGCCATCAGCATTATACAGATTTCCCTGCTAAGAGCCTCCTGAATTCACTACCAAGAGCAAAATCTTTCCATGTTGACTAACTTTTTAGAATTAAAATGCAGAGATGAGACGTAATCTCAGAATTTCCCTGCTTAAATATGCATATGAGAAAGTAGGAGAGAAAGAAGAAAAATCAGTCTCTGTTTAGTATATTAGCATTCATTAGCATATTATCTTTTTTTCTAATATCATGAATCACTGTTACCTATATCTACTACAATATCACGAGTGCTCACTTTTCCCAAGAATCACAAAAGAAGTAATTCTTGGATCTTGGTGCCAAAAAATCTGTGTCATTTCTTAGTAGCTACTGTGCTGTTTATTTAATTTTTGGTCAAAATTGTTTCTTTCTCTTTCAGAGTTGCTAGGAGGCTGAGGGAAGTAATTGGGACAAATGTAAACAATTGTGCAGTGGCTTTTGGTGTATATTTCAGTATACTGATATTACATTGACTACATCAAGATCAAGGAAAAAAAGAAACAATATTGCATGTATTTTAGTAAGTTTTTTCAATTTGGTTATAGAACAACGTGATAGGTTGTACATGTTGGAAGAAGAGAAAACGCAGTAAAAATTCCAACAGATGAAAAACAGGAGAGTTGTGTTGTAAGAAAAGAGGAAGTCAGGAACAGCATCACATTCTCACTGAGAGTGCACTCTTGTATCAGTTGGGCTTTGCCACTGCCAAACTGAGGTAACTACAGAGGAGAAAAAAATCCTAGTCCCTCTAAACTGCAGTATATCTTTTTCGGAGAAACCTTCCCTCCCCTCTTTTCCAATGACTATTTGTAATTCTGTTAATGTGGCACTTTGTTCTTTCATAATATTCATCACAATTTGTAACCTTATTTTTATTTATTTCTTGTTGGTCTTTCCTAACAGACTGTAGATTCCATGACAACAAGGAAGATGCATCTTTTGTTTACCACATGCTTCCCAGTGCTTAGCCATGTCTAGCAAATAATTTGAAATAGATGTGTAAAATGCACAAATGATGTGTCTTCTGCGTACTGAGAAACCCGTTATAAAAACTTAAGGTCAGAATATGAAATGATTCCAGCCTTAATGCTGTTAGGAGCAAGGGCATAAAGAATGAAGAGAATGACTTTAGCTCTGTGCTTTTTTTGTTCTTTCCTGCTTATGGCAAGAGTACTGTCCTGGCCTGCACTGCTATAATAAAAATACAATAGACTGGGTGGCTTAAATCACAAACATTTATTTCTCACAGTTCTGGAGGCTGGGATGTCCAACAGCAAGACTCCAGACAACTCATTGTCTGGTGAGGACCCTCTTCCTGGTTTGGAGATGGCCACCTTCTCATTGTATCCTCAACTGGTGGAGAGAAGAGGGAGGAAGGGAGCTCTGTCATGTCTCTTCTTCTAAGGGCACTAATCCCGTTCATAAGAGCTCCATCCTCATCAGCTATTTACCTCCCAATACCTCCTAATGCAGTCATGTTGAGAGTTAAGACTTCAACATATGAGTTTTGGGGAGACACAAACATTCAATTTAAAACAGGTACAGAGTAGGATTTAAAATGTTATGGTTGCTAGTAGTTCTTTTGAATAAAGACATATTTGCTTTAATATACTCATCTTTTACTTGACCTTTTGATGTTAATTACACAGATACTTGCACTTGAATGACACATGTTTTCCAGCAATTTTAGCTTTGGTTAACAAAGTCTCATAAAAGAAAATCAAATTTTTAGGAAATGAAAATAAAGGAGACTTTATATATAGATGCGTTTTTGTACATGAAATACAATCTTTGTAAACCTTATTATATTTTTAAAAAATATATGTGAGGTAGTAGCTAGAGTGATTTGTATGTGGAATTTGAAATTAAATAAAAAAGAGCAAATGATCTAACATCGTAACGTTTCCCTCTAAGGGTTGTTCAAAAGGAAAATGAAAAAGAATAAATCCCAAGGAATTCTTTGAGTTCACACAGGAGTGTGAGAACAAGAGGTCTTGCCTCCTTCATTGTTATTATGAGCCACTATATACATTTTCCTCAATTAGTAGAAGTTTATAATAATGAAAACACTGATCCTCTGAGGACCAGATAGAGAGATTCTGGCTTAATTTTCTGGTTAATTGTTGGGTTATCCTTCCTAAGAAAACATATTGACTAGAAAAGCAGATATGTCTCAGTTTGAAAAGGGGCCTTATGAGTTTAGTGGCTCTTAAAGGCAGGCATTGACAGTGATAACTGACAAACCGAGGCTGGGATGCACGAACAGGGTGGTATCCATACCCAGAGGGAAAACACTACAGCTTGGCATCAGCGCTGTAACGTTTCTCCTTCATTTTTATGTTCTACCTGTGGTAGCCAAGAGTCCCATTAAAGTAAAGAGTGAAATCTGGTGGCCTGTTGCTTATTATGTGCTGGGATCATTGCTATTTGCTTTTCAGTAATGGTGATTGCTTTTCTGTAGAGAATTATAGAATTTTCCAAGGAAATTCTAACCTTGAGAGGATTCAGAAATTGCAATACCTTCAGGCAACACTTAACATGGATACAAAAAAATGAGTTTCCTACTGACAAGAAAAATGATTGATAAGTGTATGCTGAGAAAACTGTGAAAAGATCAGGAAATCCAAGAAAACTATTCAGTGGTATCAGCTTTATGCAAATGAATATCAACATTTACATATTTCCTTTTCCTGCTTCATACATTAAGAGGCCCCAGGTGGTGCAGGAAGAAGAGCGCAGTTTATTTGGGGCTTCTGTAAAAATTTCTATCTTTTGCTCATTCACCAGCTGTGTCAAATATGGCAGTGGCTGGTGGGACCTTCTTAGTGAGAAAAGAAAATTCTTTTTAAAATCTGGTTCCTGACAGTGATGTAAATGGATAATATCTGGTGAACTGGAAAACCATGGCTTAGATCTTAAACACAGGGTTTTACTCTAATCAAAAAAAGTTTGGTTCCTTCTCTCTCTGGAAAATGTGAGTAGGTATGAAGAAAGTTATGTAATCAAGGAAAACCAAAGCACTGGAAAAGGAGAGAGAGAAGGATCACAATAAGAAACTATTACTACATTATCTTTTCTAACTATTCAGATGATTTTGGGCCAGCCCAGTGGCGAAGCGGTTAAGTTCATCTGTTCCACTTCGGCAGCCCAGGGTTCTCCAGTTCAGATCCCAGGTGCGGACATGGCACCGCTTGGCAAGCCATTCTGTGGTAGGTGTCCCACATATAAAGTAGAGGAAGATGGGCACGGATGTTAGCTCAGTCAGGGCCAGTCTTCATCAGCAAAAAGAGGAGGATTGGCGGCAGATGTTAGCTCAGGGTTAATCTTCCTCAAAAAAGAAAAGAAAAGAAAAGAAAACTTCCCGCTTTTAATTAAGAAAATCAAGCATACAAGACTGCGAGCAGGGATGGTTACATAATTTGTAGAACACACAGCATAATAAGCATGTAGAGCCCCTCATCAAAAAAGCAGAAAAGAAATTACAGCTAAGGTACCAAGATATGAAAGAAATTTGTAAAAATATTTTATTACTTATAGAATGTGATAGGAGTAACACATGAGTAATAACTCACAAACTGCAAAAAATAGTACTTTGGTGTCATAATTTAAATAATACAGTAACACTGTTAATATGATGTCTTGATTGATCATAAGATTTTTCTGGCTCATTTTTCATTAATTTATTTAAGTCATCAAAATTCATAATCAACAATTTAATTTTCAATCAACATTATTGAAAGTGATGTAAGTCACTCCAGACAAATGTTTGATAGCAAACAATTTTTGATAATTTTTCATTTAAAACTATTATTCGATGGTACAACTGTTCTGGAGCTATTAAGAATATTTTCTAGGGCCAGCCCTAGTGGCCTAGGGGTTAAGTCGGCACACTGTGCTTCGGTGGCCTGGGTTCAGTTCCTGGGTGTGGACCTACACCACTCATCTGTCAGTGGCCATGCTGTGGTGGCAGCTCACACAAAATCATGGAATATTGGCAGTGGATGTTAGCTCAAGGCAAATCTCCCTCAGCCAAAAAAAAAGCAGAAATTTTATAGACTGGCAATCTTGGTATAAATTTGTGATAAACTATTTCAAAATGTAAGTTTTAGTACACATCAAGTTGTTGATACTCATGGGAAAATTATTCTCAAAAGATTTGTCCATTCATACAAATCAATTTCACATGTGTCTGAATTTTATTTTAAATGTAAATATATATAATGGTATTTTCATGTTTCCTCTGACATTTCTCGTAACTTGGGAGAGGTAATACAGGAAACAAAAATGGCTTTATGATTTGTACATAATTCAAAGTACTTGTTCATCATTCTGTCACTCTATCTTTAATGGCAAGGAAGAAAGTTTTTTAATTTTCTACTCCCTTGGTAATTGGTTCATCCAAAACTTCGTATTGAAAATGGTATTCTTTTGTACTGATCATCAATTTTTAAATTTAATTTATATTTCTAAGCCTATGGCTATTTGATTTGCAAAGGTGCAGCAGTTTTCAAAACCAGAGATTCTAAACTCTGAAGAATTCTAATAACTCCCTGATATGCTTTTGCAGCGTCACATGTGCATTTTTATTTTGTAATAGTATACTGACAAAGTCTACTGCCTGATCAGTTCTCTTTTCTTTTCTTTTTTTTTTTTTTTTGGGGAATATTCCCCCGGCGGTAGCTGACTGGCCCCCATCTATTTTTCGTGCCTATCTTCTTCTACTTTATATGTGGGATGCCTACTACAGCATGGCTTGCCAAGCAGTGCCATGTCCGCACCCAGGATCCAAACCAGTGAACCCAGGGCCGCTGAAGCGGAGCGTGCACACTTAACCGCTGCGCCACCAGGCTGGCCCCAGTGATCTTTTCTAAATATTAAGATAAACAGAAAAAAAAAAACCTTCCATTTACCTGTTTATTTTAATTAAGACATTTGGACACACAAGACTTTGATCAGGAATGGCTACTTAATTTGTAAAGCCCAGTGCAAAACGGAAATGTGGAGTCCCTGGTCAAAAAGCAGGGGAAAAAAGGGCACTAATCCAAAGTCCAGCAAATTCACGGAACCGTTGCCAATGAATGTATTATTTGACTTTCAACTATTTCATTTTTTCTGTGAATTAAGATAGCTTCTCTTTTTTTGAGAAGAAAAGTACAGCCTAAAGTCTCAATATGGTAATAGAAAATACAGGCGATCTCTAGAACTTATTCGTTCTACATAAAAAGAAAAAAGCTTTATATCCATTGAGCAGCAATTTCTCATTTCGTCCTCCCCTACCCTCAACCCCTGGCAACCACTATTCTATTCCCTGCTTGTATGAGTTTGACTGTTTTAGATATTTTATATAAGTGGAATCATGCAGTGTTTTTCCCTCTGTGATTGGCTTATTTCTCTCAGCATGATGTCCTCTAGGTTCATCCATGTTGTTGCACATGGCAGGATTTTCTTCTCTTTTAAGGCTGAACAATATTCCATTATATGTATATACCACATTTTCTTTATCCATTCATCTGTCAATGGACATTGGAATTGTTTCAGTATCTTGGCTGTACAGAGTAGTACCTATAGTCAGCAATACAATATTGTGCACTTCAAAATATGTTAAGAGGATAGATCTCATGTTATGTGTCCTTACCACAACAACAAACACACACACACACACGAAAGAATGCAAGGAAATTTTCCGGGGTAATGGGTGTGTTTAGTACCTTGATTGTGTTGATGATATCAAGGGTGTATGCATATGTCCAAACTCATCAAGGTGTACATGTTAAATGTATGTGATTTTTTAATGTATCAATTATGCCTCAATAAAGCTTTAAAAAAAAGACATCATAACATTTATTAGAAAGTGACATTTGAAGGAATCAAAACTGACTTCTTTTAGCTTATTCATGAAACCTTCTCAAAAGGAGACAGGTTAGAAAAATATTATTAATAAATATGCTGCTTTATTTGTATCGGATTTCATCTAGGAAGAAAATCTGGGTTAACATTTTAACATTTATGGGTCAGTAGAAACAACCATGTTTTTATTGTATACATAAGTGGAGCATAAAAGGTCACCTTTTGTAGTCTCAGTTTGAAATTTTACTGTTTGATTTCTCCTATAAACCGTAAAATCTTAAATTCATAATATATAGTAACCTACAAAGCTGTTCATTTGGTGCTATGGTTACTGCACCAAGCCAATACTTTTGAAATTTGAATCAGTGTCTGAAATACTTAGTCTTTCAAAGGTGTATCTTATTTAAAAACATTATATACGAAAGTACCATGCTCTTTAACACTAATGTGACTTCTGTTTTTAAAGTTTTCGTATTGTATATATTCATCATTACTATTAATTAATTGAACTACTTAGGTTCAAACCTTTTGAATAGAAGGTGCAAAGTGATACAAATATATTTCCAAGCCAATACTCAAGCCTTGATTAAGAAAGAGTTAGACAAATTCAAATAGAATGAGTTTTAAATAAAAATGCAGCGTATAAAATAAAAACTAAAACATAGCAATGGTTTTAATAAAGTCTCATTAAAAACTGTGATTCTTGGCAAGTATGTGTCTTACTACGTTAAACTATAAAATCTATATGTTCAGAGAGCAAACAGTATTCTCTTTGTTGAGCCAGAGAATGGAAAAAAAAAACTTATTTCAAGCTACACTAATAAATTTTTAGTGACTCCTTTCAAGTATCTTGCCAAAACATTAGACAGGTTTAGAGGAACGCTTGGCTGCAAATTGATCCATAATAAATTGATTGATGTCATCACTTGAATATATGATTTCCATTCTCAATGATTTAGGATGTATTACAGTTGGATATGTGTTTGACCTGTCAAGAATTTCTCTTGTGAATTTAGTTTAATTATAAAAGGTAAACAGAAAAAAAGTAAATCAGAAATAGCCATTGTGAATATCTAATTTTTCTATATACAACCTCAAATACTTGCAATGATTATTTAAAATGCATTGACTGCTGTTTATCCACCAAGCACAATTCTTGGCACTTGAGATAGTTCAGTGAACAAAAACAGATCACAAATCCAACACAAGAGAGTCATATTGCTGCTGTAGTTCTAAAAGAAGAGGATTTTAATAGAACTCTTGGAATCGTGTTTGACTTTTTGGAATCATGTGAGCTGAGATAATTATCCAATTCTTTTTGTCTTAAAATGTGTTGAGATGTGAGCATATGTACTTGAAGAATCATAAAAGCTCGTGGTTTCCTACAAAGCAGAATGAAATAAAGTCCAAAAAACCTTCTCTGGAAAAAGAAAAATACAAATAGAACAGAGTCACAAAAAATTACTCAACTACTACAGAATACATAATATGCAAGGTACTATTGGAAATTGGAAAGTATAAAGCTAAATGAGACATAATCCTGTACTCAGGTAGTTCAAAATCCACTCCTCTACTACCCAAATGCTTCAAAAACACAAGAAGGAGAGGCCAGCCCGATGGCATAGTGTTTAAGTTCACGTGCTCCACCTCAGTGGCCCAGGTTCATAGGTTTGGATCCCGGGTGCGACCTACACCACTCATCAGCGATGCTGTGGTAGGGAACCACGTATAAAGTGGAGGAAGACTGACACAGATGTTAGCTCAGGGCTAATATTCCTCAAGGAAAAAAAGAGGAAGATTGGCAGTGGATGTTAGCTCAGGGTTAATCTTCATCAGCTAAAAAATAAAAAATCAAAACACAAGAAGGAAATAATAATCATAGCTTTACGCACCATCTTGGTGTGATCTTGAGATGGGAGTTGCCAGGTTTCAGAAGGGAGGACAGTGGGATAGAAAGACCTCCTTTGGAATGAAAAGTGAAAACCTATTTCATCCCTCCCAGCTTCCTGGAACAGGAGGTACCCACTTGTCTCAGCACCTCACAAAATTTGAGAGGCAGAACCTGCGGCTTATTCCTCATTACTTCTCCTACCCCTGGATCTCAGTGGACAGGCTTTTGGGCCAGGAGCCTTTCAGAGACTCAAGATTTATTGTAAGGACATCACACTTGTACACTTGTACATAGAGCTTTTGTTTCTATCGAAGCCATGTAGGGGTCGATGTTATACATTGAACTACTGTTATTTCATTTAGTCGCTGAAACTAGGCTCTACAACTTTCGAGATGGAGTGTAAACATAACATATTTTCAATCTTCTCATGATCAGGAATTCATTTTTATCACCTGTCAAGATAACTCAATGAAATAAAGCTTTGTCTCCTGAAGAACACAGTAATAGTGGGGATATTTACATTTATTTCTGTTTCTGGCTGTCGCACAGTTGCTTCTGGCATAAAGGGCAGAGTACATGGGCTCCATTCCTTCTGGTGCCCCCAGGACTTATATCTTCATCCAGGTATAAAGAGGCTGCTGTGACAGAGACAAAGCTTCACTCACTCAGAGCTATCAAAAATATGAATCATTGCTGGAGCCTCAGAGGGAACAACTCCCTGCCATTTAGCCTCTGAACACCTTTATCGTTCTCTCTAAAAATAGAACATAATGTTCCTTCAGGATGTTCTACTTTGGAAAGTGAATCTGTGTGTTTTAAATTTTACTGTGATTTGCTCTAGAAGGATACACATGTATGTAAACAGATATATTCTAACTATGAGTGTAGTATAGCTAAAATGGCATATGAGTACGTATGTATATGTATAATTATTAGTAGCAATAATGTAGTCCCTATTTCATCCAATAAGCTGCATCCAGACTCAGTGAACTGAAGGAAAAGACCATACTGAGAAAAGGAAAATGCTAATAGCTCCAGCCGCTTTTTGGTTTTCAATCAGAGTTCTTCTGGTTCATTGGCCGAGCTCATTGGCCAGGAATGAGGGAAAAGAGCAAGTAACTACTGGTAATCGTTCTGTTCTGCAAAGTATCATTGGTACATCAGAAAGATTAATTGCAGAAACATCGTGTCCTGTCTACTACTGTGCCGACTGCCTGAAACTAAGCAGTTGTGCTACTGAATCACGCTGAAAGGATTTCTGGCAGCCTGACCTGTCCTCCTGTGCTTCTCCCAAGTTCAGACCGAAATGATGAATGAGAAAATACTTCGGCATGTAGAACTGAAAAATGTGAACATGAGTTTTTGTGACCTGGAAGTGGCCCATTTCTTCTTAATGCATTGTTCAGAAACCAAAACTGGGTAAATTTGAAACAATAGAATATTATAGGTCATAATTGTATTTGACTTCGGAAAACCATTTGTTGCTGTCTTTTAGGTTCCATCTTTTTCCATCTCTCAGTGGATAAAATATTTACAAATTTGAGCAAAGGTATGCAGACCTTCAAGTTATGATTTCATCTTCACAAAATGTTATCATCTAAACTATTGTAGACCTGTACCCATTCTTGTCCCATAGCATTCTACCTTGTATTAGTGTATAGTTATTCATGTACTTCTGTTATCACTTGTACACACTAAAAGCTACCTAAGCCAGAATCCACATTTGATTTATTTCAATATCCCCCAATGTGTACATACCAGTGCTTTGCACAAACTCAGTGAGTCAGATTGAGGCATCGTTGTACTTGTGGAGCACAGACTTTGGATTAAAAACGCCATAAATTGGAATCCCAACTCAGCCACCTGACAGGTATATTCCCCTCTGACACCTAGACTCTCAGAGCTTCATGTTTTCATCTGTAAAATGTTATGATGTCATATCTAGAATTATGAAAATGACAAAGTGAGTTTATTTGTGAAATGCAAAATATAGTGACATTAAAAAATTCTAGTTCACTTCTCCTCTTCCAAACCTCAGTAAGTAATTGTTGGATAGACAAATGAATGACTACGAAGACTTCACAGGTTCTGATTTGTCCCCGGGTTACCTTATATATTTGCCTAATAATAGCCCATCCTGCATGTTGAATCTTTGGAAAATATTTTTCCAAATTTTACACTTGAGTAGAACTGTCAATATTTTAAAAAATCAGTTTCACTAAAACATCAGAATGTTAAATATCTTCCATATCTAAATCTTAACCATACCAAAATACTAAAAGTAGCTGACGTGAAATTTGGGGAATGATACTTAACATAGCGGAAGTGTCTGCAATTAGCTAAAAGGGTAGAATATTGTTTTCATATTCACAATGTACTCCTCATATTCACATGTGCTGTTAAGTGCATGATGCATGGGAGGGGACACAGATGAGGAAGGGGACACTAGGGGTGCTGCCTTAAGCCAGAGCAAATCCAATCCCAGAAAACGCAGCTACCTAGCAAAGGGAACTAATGAAATTGTAAAGATCCCATGGCTGAAACAAGTGTTACCAGGTGATAGTAAATCCATTCACTTATTCAAAAAAGAAAAATCAAATGAGTGCCAACTGTGTTCCATAGACTCATATGGATAAAGGCAGTTCAAAAAAGCCTATAGTCCCCTGGACAAAAGAAAGATGAGACTGCCTTTTGGAGATGGGGTGAGTGGAGTGCTGAAAGGGACAAGCTGTTCTTAAATGCCTATGGATTCCTCTTCTGGAGTGATTATCTTAAAAACTGCCAAGCTACCAATTGGTTGTGAGAAAGCGTCTTTTGATTTCTGTCTCAATTAAGTCTAGTGACTTTAATTTTAACTCTTATATGAGAATTTCATGTTTTTCCAGTTTGATTCAAATTACTTTCTCCATGCCAGGGTCCCAAAGGTGCTGTCTTGTAGAAATATGACCATGTCCAAATGATATGAAATTCACAGTCAATTGTGGCTGCATTTCTTGAACTCTTGTTTTGAATTTCCTTTGGTTGTATTAAAATTTTAGCTTCTTGGGGCCAGCCCAGTGGCGTAGTGGTTAAGTTTGCACACTGTTCTTCAGCAGCCTGGGTTCACAGATCCTGGGCTGGGCCTAAGCACCGTTCATCAAGCCAAACCATGGAGGCACCCCACATAAAATAGAGGAAGATTGGCACAGATGTTAGTTCAGTGACAATCTTGCTCAATCAAAACGAGGAAGACTGGCAACAGATGTTAGCTCAGGGTCAGTCTTCCTCACACACACACACAAAAGATTAGCTTCTTGTTGAGCACAGGATACTTGAGCAAAGAGGTTAACACAAAAGGGTGAAGACCTTTTAATGGTGTGTGAAGAATCAGAGAAAACTGATCCTAGGAGCTAATTATGGGAATGTTGCCTTAGTATCTTTCACTGGAAAGAAGGCACCATACTCATCTACAAAGCTCTTTGGGTCCTTTTGGAGATTTTTATTTGAGCCTTGATACTTCTTCATGATAATGTATTTGAAGTATACGTGGGAGTTCATTGTCACTAGCAGCTTCCCTATTCACTTTATAAAGCTTAGCTTCTCCCTGTCTATCTCATATCCATAAGTAATTCACTTCACTGAGGTGAATGAGTATGTACTAATGACTGAATGTCAGCACAAGTAAAGAGAGTGATTCTGGGTAGTTTCTCCAAGAGCTGGGGTTCGATCTTGTACTTCAAAATACAGGAAGTTTGATTAGTTTGAAATAGTCAATAGTGTGAATTGAGCTAAAGATCTACAGACAGGAGTTAAATAACCCGTCAGTAATAACTATGCCAAATAATCAATTGTTGAGGACAGCCAAGCCCAAAGAAACGTTATTGCAACCTATTTGCTGTTTCATTTCATTTGAAACTGAAGGAGATAAATTATTTTTCAAGCTTTTAAAGCCAAGCAGCAAATAATGGAAAAACCAATTATTTTTTATCCTAAATAATTTACTGTAATAAAATTTCTTATAACCCCACCTCACCTTAAATTAAATTTTTCCTGAACTTAAGAAATTACTGAGAATGCGGCAGTTCTAATATATGCACAGAACTAGTATTATCAAATACATCTCCGTAATATCTGTTGGAGTACTACTCACACTCCAGCAAAGAAAGATCCTTGGCCCAAAAAGTTTTTTCCAGTAAGTTCTTCCAAACTTCTAAGATAATTTTTCCAAACTTTTAAGATAATTCCCATGCAATCCAAGATATGATAAACTATACATAGTTTTCTTCCAATTTTTCACTATTACAAACAACATAGCCATGGACACATTTGTACATAAATCATTGACATCTCTGATTATTTCCTAATGGTACAATCCTAGAAGTGGGATTATTAGGACAAAGTCTATAAATCTTTTTTAAGGTTCTGGCTACATATTATCAAGTTGTTGTCCAGGAAATAATTACCATTTTATATAAACAGTGCATAAGAATGCTTTTTCTTTCATCGAAACTCTTCAACTTTGCCAATAAATAAAGAGGATAGCTTTTTTTAAAAAGTATGCATTTCTTTAAAAATATAGAAAAATATGGAAGCAAATAGATCAAAAATTTACAATGACTATCTTTGGGATGTGAAATTGCACAAACGTTTATTTTCTTCCTGTTTTTGAAGCTTCGAAGGAAACAGCCATTATTTACCTCACCCTCCACAATCGCTTCACCTCCCGCTAGCAACAGCCCCAAACAGTTTCTCAATTTAATTTTGCTATTTATGTTGCTGAATGGCCATGCACTCAATGTCTTGAGGTGGTTTGAGTGTTACCATTAAATTTTGTCTTCTATCATTTTTATGTCCATGATCACCACATTCTCTAATTTTTTTACCTCACACTATTTAGGGCTTTTTTCACAGTTTCTCTCCCTTCTATCCCTTGATTTCCACTTCTAAATACGGTGGCTTTCTTTAAATTATTGTAATCCTGAATGATTAAAATGGAATCTTAGTTGGTCTTTATGACTCTGACCTTTTCCTTGCATAATCTATTTTATTTACCATGTTGGACTAACCTCCTTCCAAACAATGTTTTGATCACCTAATTTGTTCTTAAAAGCCCATAATGATTCACTGTTACTGAATTCGCACCCAGGTTTAAACTCTCTTTTTATCTAGTCAGGTAAAAACCTGCTTTGTGAGTTATTTTTCCTAATGTCCCTACATTGTGGTCTCATGAAATCAAATATATATTTTGTTAATGTATTTTATTCAAAATTTGCCTATTTAAGATTTTATATGTTTATGTATATTCACCCACACAACGTTGTAAAATGCTAAAGAGCAGCATCTATACTACCATAGTACCTAGCATCTTACATTATCTATATTATATACAAGAATTTAGTTTGTATTCATTTTATTTGAAGGCAGATAATTGTTTCACAGAAATCAGAAAAGTAGGCACTTTCTTTTTTTCCCAGTTTTATTGAGATATAATTGAAATACAACATGGTATTAGTCCAAGGTGAGCAACGTAATAATTTGAGATATGTATATATATCGCAAAATGATTACCATAATAACTTTGCTTAGCATCAATCAAGCCACATAGTTACAGTTTTTGTGCGCGTGATGAGAACTTTTAAGATCTATTCATAAGAGTCTTTCTATGGGGTTGCACTTCCAAGCAGAGATTGGAAGTGCAAGACAATTGTTTAGAAGATGAAAAATTATAAGTGCCATAAAAAGGAACACATCTGCTTCAACAAAATTACTCAAGATGCCGCCCATCTCTAAAACTTAGATTCTAGATCTTGACTTCTATACATTAGTTCTTCTTGATTTTGACCCAAGATTAGCATAGACATTGGTCTCTCTTATTTGTCTCATTAGATTTTGTTGACCTCTTATAAGATTTTCCTCATACCAGCTCCTAACCACGTTTCCTAACTTTGCTTTTGCCTTTCAGTCAAAATCTAGCTCTTGGTTTACCATCTCCTTCAAGGCAATCTGCTGGCTTTTGGCCCTTTCACGACTTCCCCAACAAATAAAAAAAACTGAGCAATCGCACGATGTTTCTTAGTTTCCATACAGTCACCATTTCTATAGACAAACTTTCGCACGCTATCTTTTTACAGTCTAAACTTCTTTTCATATGCCACATTTAGAATGATTTGCTTCATCTGTGTATGTACCTCACTATTCTATTGCAAGAGTATAGTCATAATTGGTCAAGTAACAATGTGTGTTTGTACCTATTTAATTTTATTTATATGTATATTATGTATATAAATAATATATGTAATTATATGTATATGTAATTATATGTATGTTATTGTATATAAATTATATATGTAATATAATGTATGTTTATGTATATACATTGCCCTGGCTTGTTTATTTAGCAGAAAATAATTAATTAGGCTTAGTGGAAAAATACGTGCACTGATACCAATAATAAGAAAAAATGATTTCTTATCCAATAACTCATATTCTCACCATGGTAGGCTAAATAACAGCCTCCCAAAAAAGGCCATGTCTGAATCCCCAGAATTTATGAATATATTAGTTTACGTGGCAAAGAACTAAAGTTACATATGGAATTAAGCTTGCTTATCAACTGACCTTCAAATAGGCAGATTACCATGGATTATACAGGTCTGTCCAATGTAATCCCAAGAGTACTTAAAAGTGGAAGAGGAAAGCAGAGAGAAAGGGAGATGTGACAGTGGGAGAATAGAGAACTGCAATATCGCTGGCTTTGAAGGTAGACAAAGGAAGCCATTAGCCAAGGAATGCAAGTGACCTCTGGAAACTACAAAAGACTAGAGAACAGATCCTTCTGCAGAGCCTCCAGAAAGGAGTGCAGCCCTGTTAACACCCTGATTTTAGCCCAGTGAGATCTGTTTCAGACTTCTGACCTACAGAACTGTAAGATAATGCATTTGCGTTGTCTTTAAGCTTCTAGATTTGTGATTATTCTTACAGCAGCAATAGGAAACTAATACACTCACGTAACAGCTTTCCCATTCCTGCCTAAGCATTTTGATATGTTAGACGTTCTTGTTCAGGATCCTTTGCAAAGGTGCAAGGGAGACTTCTCTGCCCCCATTAACTCAGTTCCTCCTGTTGTCTGAATCCATCCCTTTAAATTTCTCAGGATTCTCAACAATTTTACTCAGACTTCCTTCACAAGACTTCCGGGACACCTCTGCTGGCTTTCTCCCTCTCTATCAGCCACTTCTTCTCAGTCTCCTTCGCTAGTCTCTCCCCAACTCCTAGACTGTCCCAGAGGATCTCCCGTCTTTCCATCTTCTCTTACCTCCTTGGTGAACTTATCTAGTCTATCGGTTTTAAATCTATTCAATATTCTAATGATTCACACATCTGTAGACTAGACTTCTTCCTAAACTACACCTCTCAATAGCCAGCAGGCTGCTTACTACCTCATGTGGATGGCCCGCAGGCATCTCAAATATAAACTGTCCAAAACTGAGCTGCTGATTCCTGTCTCATACCCATCTCTGTGTGGAGAAGTTCCATTCTTCCAGTTGTGTGGGCTAAAAGCCTTGGAGTCATTCTCTATTTCTCTTTTTCTTATGAAAAATGTACTTATAAAAATATACCTTCTATCAGCAAATCCTTTTGACATTATTGTGAACAAAACTGGGACCCCTCTCCCTGGTCTAACAGGAGAATCTAACAAGGGAGCTGCATAGCCTTAAAGTCAGTACAATAAGAATCCATACTCTATTGTGAAGGAGCCGTGCAGGCCTCATAAGCCTGTGTCTAAATGACCTTGCAACCCCTCGTCTCATGACTGAAGATGCCAGCAGGATGGATAGGCAATGGGAGAAATAATGGGTGCCTCGCACATTTCCTAGCTGCATTTCTTAGAGACTGAGGGAAAAAGTAATGACCCTGGTCTTTGTCAGCCTCTACACATAGGTAACACCAACATTATAAGCCTAGTTTGACATATAACCAAAAAGTTCTTGTTATCCTTGAAGTAGATGACTATTATTAGATATGTAAGCCCTTTCCTGCACATACACCGCTTGTTAAAAAGTACATAAACTACAATCAGATCTGTAGATCTAGGAGCAGTTCCTCAGAATACTCTGTTGGACTGTTTCCCAGGATTAGATTTCCTCACCTTGATTATCAAATAAACTCCTTTAATTAAGATTTACCCAGACTCTTTATTTCAGTCAACAGTTTCTTCAAAATATATCCAGAATGGAACCACTCTTCAGGACGTCCACCACTATCAACCCGGCGTAAGCCACAATCTACTCTCTCCTTGGTCATTGTAATAGGTCCCAACTAGTCTCCTTGTTTCCACTGTTGTTTCCTCCTCCTTCAAAACAACTGCCCAGATAACTCCTTAAAAACATAACTTGGAATAGGAACAGTGCTTGAACACTCCAATGGCTTGGGCTTTCACTCAGAGTAAATGTTAAAATGCTTATCAAGGTTTCCCCTCCATCCTCCTTAACTTCCTGATTTCATCTCTTCTTCGTCTTCTTCTCACTCTGTCCGCACTGGTCTATTTGCTGTTCTTTAAACGTGTCAGACAAACTTCCATCTCAGGGAGTATTCCTGCATGGTATACCCTTCACCTCTCTTTGTGCATGGCTCTCCCCCTCACTTCCCTCAAACCTTTTCTCAAACGTTAATTGTGAAGTCTTAATCAACCACCATATGCAAAATTACAACCGCTGTCCCCAAACACTTCCCATCCACCCTCCCTGCTTAATTATTGTTTGTCAGTGTCTAACACCAGACATTTTGCTTAACTATCAAGCTTATGGTCTCTTTTTTTCTTTCCCACTAAAAAGTAAGCTCTGAGTGTGAGGAATTTTTTCTATCTTTTCACTGCTGTATCCCTGGTATTAAAAACAGAGCCTGGCAGGAAAGTAGGAGCTTCACAAATGAATGAATAAAAATAAGGTCAAGCACCATATAAAGGAAGAAAGAGAAGGAGAGTTTTCTGTTACCATCCTCCAGAGGTCACACATTTCTAGTTTCACTACTAGTGTATGTTCCTTTGTTTTGTTTAAAGTTAAAGCGATGTTTAAAATTAAAATTCACAGGCTACTTATTCACAGGTTAAATGTTTTTTAAAAAAACATTAAGCCAAGTAACGAAAAACTTTGAGGTTAGTGAAATGGATCAGCAGAACTAAAACCAATGTGCATTTTTATATTAAGAAATACATGCTACGTTGTCAGTTTAATTTTTATTTTATTTTTCCTCAGAAAGTAAAATAGTGAAAGCTATTCGTTTTTGTTTGATTTCCATTCAACATCCATTTACTGCAGGTCAAACATATATGCCTCTTTCCCACCCAAGAAAACACATAAAACTTTTGATTCTTTTATTAACTTACATAATTTACTTAAATATTTGTACTACATTTTTAAAATATTGTACCACCATATCTTTGCATGCTTTATGAAACACACGTGCACACACACTCACACGTGTAAGAGCATTTGGTGCTAAGTTTATTATATTGTCAGTGTCATCAGTGATATTTGCAAATATCTTTTACTAGCCTAGTACTCTATTTACAAGCATGTTAAACACATAATTTTAAGCTACATATAAATGCCCAGCTCTCCATTGAGAATCATCATGAAAAGGCTTTAAAGTGGTTTATATGGTTGTAACGAGTCTCAACACCCAGTTGTTTTTTCAACTTTCTGAGGACTTCTAAACATAGACTACAAATAAAAACTTTATAGTTGTGCAAAAAATATGAAGTCTAGTAGCACTCTTGCTTTGGAATTAGTATTCTACTGGGAGACATGGAAAGGAATATAAAATTTTTACCATAAAGAAAAAATAAAAGCCTGAAAAAATATTTTATCTACTTACTTAAAATGTTTAATACATATCTTAGCATCTTCATACTGATTTAAAATAAACATTTAATCTATATCATGAGAAATTGTGCAAGATAAGTAGAAATAACCTTGTGTTACCACAAAACCTACGCTTGCATGCATATGTTTAGAAACACACACACATACACACCTCTCAAAAAAAAATGTCTCAAGTCTATGTTGCAGCTGTAATCCCCAATGAGTTATGTAATGCTTTCATTCTTCATACATTATCTTTTCCTCTTCACTTGAACTACAAAGAATCTTCTGACCAAAAAAAGAAAACTACGGATTGTTAGACAAAAGTACACCAATGACAAACATCAATTCAAAAGAAAACAGACTTCCATTCTAAGAATTTTATTTACTTAAGAGCACTACCTAAACAAAAATTGCTAAGCTTTTAACAAAGTCAGTACTTACATGTTGTAATGTGAAGAAAACATGGAAAAATTAACCTTTCACATTTCACTTTCAACATAAAATTGAAACCTAGGCATATTCCTGAAAACAATCTTCCAAGTCTTCCAACTTCTCAACCTCATCTACTCTCAGATGTTCACAGAAACAGAGTACTTAGATGATAAAAGTAATGAATCCACCTTCTTGAAAAATCTATTATCCTTACTATTCAAGGCTGAAGAGAGTGATCCTGGACAAACATATTCTGTAGGTGTTTCAGGATACACTTATTTTGTTAGAATGAGAATGTTCTTTTTAAACCTCTGCAACTGAAACCAGGTTTGAGGAAGTGCATAGGAAGTGAAATATAAAATAATATATATTAAAATATAAATTCTTAAATAGTCAAGAATGACATCATAGTATTAGCATAATCAGTCAGTATGTTATAATCCTTCCCCAATTCTCAACAATTTTTTCATCTTCCATATACTATATAGACTCCAAAAAAATACCAATCTAAAGTGAGAAATATTTAGTTCCACTTTACTCATTGTGATTTAGTGACACAGCAAACTTACTACTTACCCTTTCTTCCCAGATGTTGAGTTGCGCTTCTTGAATGAACTAGTTTCAAAGACTTCAATACATCTTTAGGACTTGACTGTCTTTGGGAAAAGCAATGCCCTATGAATAATTTCTTTTGCTTTGTAGCATTATCTAAATAATTTGGTGACATCAGTTGTTCTAATGATGAGCATTGGAGTCAAAATTGTGAATGAAACACCTCTGTTCAAAACAAAATATCTGAGTAACACTGGAATTGATTGATGGCTGTGTGTGATCATGGCTTGATTTTGACTAAATTTCAGAAGTCAGCTTTGTAGCAATGATTTCACACTTGGCTAAAAAGCCTTTCCCCCTCTAAGTTTGGATTGTTGAACTCATACATTATGTATTTCCTTTAATGACCCACATAGCCAAGGGATGGCACTTTAAATTGATGAGGGTTATATATTCATATGTAGAACAAATTAGTTTAGAGACAAATGAAGAATAGATGTGCAGTTGAGCTAGCATGAACTGTTACAATTATAGTGATTATTATAACCACAGTCTAATACCTTCCAGACATCAGCTATCATTATATGTGTCTCTATCATAAAGACACCATCCTATCTCTCCTAGAAAATATTTCATTACAGGAATATTATTTATATAAAAATAGTTCTAATGCTGCCAGCATTTCCATGTCAATCCTCTATTTTCAGAAGTTTAATATTTAGTAGAATAAAATTTGCTTGTGGGCATATCTAGGATTACAATTCATCTGTTTAAAAGCTTTTGCTGTATTGTGTTCTAGAAACTTTGTTTTGAGAAAGATTTTTGAACATAACGACGATTTCATTCATAGTCAACATAAATTGCTGCCTCACCACCATGTTGTCATATTCCTAGCAAGGATCTGTGTACAGCGTGAGATCAAAAGTAGAAAAAAAAAACCCCACATATTAAACCACCTTTTAAACTAGTTATGGAACGTGTTACAGATTTTAAAGTTTTTGAATCAGAAATTGTTTTTTTAAATGTGATGATTATATTTTACTGTTTATGAATTTTTAGAATATCTTATATTACAGATTCCTATGGCACTTATGATTTACTTAAATTAAAAGTAAGTGCATGAATAAAATGATTTGAAAGTAACAGAAGGATTACAAAATATTACTTCATTCGTTAAATTTTCTGCAATGCCAAGATCATTTGTAAGAATTATCAGAATAGTCTTATTTTTCACAAACATGAAATGAAAATTTAGGTCCTTTGTGCTCAAAATGTAGAATTTAATTTTCTACTTTGTTTAAAAATAATTTTATGTTTACAAAAATTTTTGCAAAACATAGTACCCACTGTTCTCTTATGCCCTTCGACCACTCTCCTCTTATGTTTACCCAATTACCTACAATTAACAATGATACGATACTGTTAACAAACCTACAGATCAAATTTAAATTTTGCAAAATCTCCTACTGGCGTTCATTTTCTCGTCCAAGATCTCGTCTAGGATAATTCATTGCATTTAGGTCTCATGTTTTCTTGGTTTCCACCATTGTGGGTTAATTCCTCAGTCCTTCTTTATCTTTCATAACCTTGTCACTTTTGAAGAGCACTGGTTAATTATTTTGTTGAACATTCATCAAGAACCCAATGTGTGGGTTTGTCTGAAATTTTCTCAGAATTTGATTGAGATACTGCATCTTAGCAAGAATACCACAAACGTAATTTTGTGCTCTTCTGATCACATCATATTATGAGGCACATGACATGTCCACATGGAAAAAGAAGTGAGACAAAGATAGAAATTGTAGATACAAAACACACAAGTGACTTTATGACTATCAAAGAAATAGACTTATTCAGGACAGAAATCTAAGTTCAGGGAATTGTAGATATGTCATAGATCTCCAAACTAACGTAAAAATCTATATCACAGAAGGATAATTTGTTATATGTCTTCCCTCTGACCACAATTTGTATATTTATTATTATATATAAAATATCCAGATAGCCCCTAATTGCATGCAAACCTTGAAGATGCCGAGTTAAATATAAATTACATTTGAAATTGAAAATAATTTTAAATGTCTAAAGATTTCATGTGTAGCAACTTCAAGTCAGAAAATGAAAATGTTACTGCAGATGGTGTTGCTCCTTCAAGTCAGGGAAGGTGTGACCTGAAGGATTTATGAGGCATTAAAAGCAAGAACTGATAAATTAATTTTTGTCTGGAGCCAACTCATTACAATTAGTACCAACATGATGACATTAGTAGGTTTTCTTTGTAAATTCACATGTCTATTATATATAAATGATGCCAGTTAGGAAATTGGGATCATTCTTACAACACTGGTTGAAAAAATGATTTTAAGAATTCACTTCAATCACAGCACCAGTGCATCTTTTTAGACTATGTAGTAACTACATTTGGGGTGTTTAACTCAATTTTACTTTCTTACCTTTTTTAACCTTAGTTCTTTTTCTCTTAATGTAACACCTAGGAGCACATTTGATCCTAAGATGGTTGTTGCAACATTATTCCAAGACAATGATTGAGGTTACCAGGGAGTGTTAGTATCTAGATTAGCTGGCCAGCCCCATGTAGCATTCATTAACTCCATAACCACTATTCATATAGACTGACGGCTCCTTATCCTCCAACTGCCCACATTGATTGACCCTCCATTTTCCTGCTTGTATAGTAAATACCTAACATGAAAGGTAGGGATGAGATAAGCTACTTTTGTATTTCACCAGCTAATCTTTATAACAGAATGCAAAAAAAAATTATGACAGTTAAAATATATGACTGTCCATATAAGGACTAGGTAATTTTACCATTATATACTTACAGACATCTGATTAAAAAGTCTACCGTACACCTGCCAGCTCTGCAGCAGCTGATGCTCCCTGTTAACTTAAATGTCATGAGAAAAGCTATGCAAAATAGTGAAAAGACCAAAATATTCCCTAACCTGACATCATAAAAATTTACTGGAGTCATACCAACATATATCCTTCTAGTTGTTTACCTATTTTTTTTTTTAACCTTAGGTACATAGTCTATTTTAACCTTGTATTCTGTTCTTTCTTTTGATTTATAAAAAGTATATTTTCTTTTCCTTAGGTTAATTATTCTGATTAGAAAAACAATGTGCCCTTATTTCAGACAGTTTAAAAATAAAGAGAAGCTAGAGAAATAAAATAATAATCTACAATCCCATCCAACAAAAAAAACAGTTTTACATATTTCATATCAAAATTAATATACAATTGTACATTTTTAGCCGTACTTCAAACTCAGTGCACGTATCTGTAATGAGTATGTAATATTCAGCTTTGTAGATGTAACAGTACTTATTGATACTGGTTTCAATACTTCAATATTATGCATAAGGCTGGCTGGCTATGTTGTGGCACCCTCCATCCACCCACACACATTTGGGAATATTCTCTTAGAACTGTTTCTTGTTCTATTTGAAAAAATCAACTCAAACTGGCTCAACTAAAAAGTGAAGGTGGTACGGAGTGCTGTTGGTCAATGTGAGGATACTGGAACTATCATGGAACCCATGGGAAGTACAGATGGACCTCCTAAAACGGGCACATGAGAACCAGTGAGCAATCAAGGTAACTTTTCTCTCCTTGAGGCCACGCACTCTCCCTCACGTCTGTATCTCTCTGCTCTTTTATTGACGTGCTTCCCTCATCCCCTGATCCCTCTGGTTGATTTTTCAGGGTATAGCCCTACAAGTACCACCAGCCTATATTCTGTTCCTCTCAGCTGACCTGCTCATCTTTGAATTTTTACATGTCTAGAAATTGCATTATGGATTGCCCATATGAATGAGATGTACCACAAGTGGCAGGCCAGTTAATCCTCCGGTTCTTTATTAGAACTGTACTCCACATCTAGCTCAATCAACGGTCACCTCTGCACAAAAAAACAGCTTTGTACTCTTTCTTGGACTAGAAGGCAATGTACAGACCTGTGTGAGCTGGAAGGGAAGGTGAATAAGGCAGAAAATTGAAAGATGATATCTGCTAATGATTTGGTATGAGTTAAAGGTATATGGTTCTGTTTTAGATATTTTATGATAAAAGAAGAAGAAGAGAGAGAGAGAAATTGCCCTATACTTAGCACCAAGTAGGTTTTCAAAATATATTTGTTCTCCCACTAACTTTTCTTGAGGTTATGTAGATGTTTCTTGATAAATCTTTGTGGTAACATGTGAAAGCAGACATGTTTATTCTGTGATTTGGTGGAATGAATCATTAAAATACTAGTTTTTAGCACTGGTAAAACTTGTAATGAGTAAAATATTCTAATAAATGAAAAGTCAATACCAGTGATGAGCCATATGATTTCTTTCTTCTGAAATTTTTTTTCCTCCAAAATCTAAAGCCTCATGAAGACAGACCAGAGCAGAGTGTTCAAGATCACCATTCTCTCACCCTTATATATAGTAGGTTACACCCCAACTGGTTCTGCAGTTGACTAAATCTATTATTGGGACCAATTTTAACACTGTGTAAGGTGCCAGACTGCGTTGTGTATAAGCATTTAACTTGGGGGCGATGGATGGCAGATGAGAAATGGAGCAAGAAAAAATTCTGCAACTCCCAAATATTAGAACGGTAGACTTTAACAGGCCTTCCATTCAGCAAAATGGAGGATTAAATGGCTTTTAACACGTTAATCTAATTGTTTAGAGGATACAGGAACTGAATGCCAATGGCTTTAAATCTATTTGTATATTGATAATGCCCAAATTTGCAACTTTCATCCAAACTCCTTTTTGGAATTTCAGCTTTGTATATCCAACTGCCTGCTTGACTTTTGCCCTTGGATATTTCAAAGGCACCTCCAATTTAACATATCCAAATTAAATCCTTGATTTTCCCCCCAAATATTTTCCATTCACCATCGCTTTTACTTCTCAGCAAATGATACCTTCAACTATGTTTTTCCAAAAGCCCAAAGCTTAGGAGTCGTCTGCAAAGTGTTCCTCACCCCATCACTAAATGCTGTCAATTCATCCTCCAAACTATATCTCAGTTGAATGCATTCTTCTTGATCTACTTTGCCACCATATTTTTTCAATTCAATATTACAGTGTAATTTATTTGGCCTCCTCAATTGCACTCTTGTCCTCCTTTACTACTTTCTCTTCACAATCAATAAACGGAGAATTTTTAAATAATTTACTGTCATTCCAGCATTTTAAGTTATTTTAAATGTTTTGTGTTACTAGTTTATATTAAATGTTTAGAATGTACCCTATTATAATATAAATTCTTGAACTCGACTCACAAGGTCCTTCATGATCTGAGCTTCCGCGACGACATTATGCCATTTTCTCTCTAACTCAAGGCTTCAAGTACGCTGTTCTTCTTTTAAAGTCTTAATTAAGCCAAGTTCTTTTAAGGTTGAGTCATCACACATGCTGCTCTGTCTATTCGGAAGGTTCCTTATTCTGTACCTGGCTAACTCTTGAACAGATTTTTAATCTATTGTGATAGAAATAATCTCTTAGACCGAGTAAGCTTCTCCTTCATAGCTCTTACCTATTTGTGATTATTATGTCTCTCTTCTTTACCTGTCTGGAATTTCTGAGATTATTCTCTGGAATTCTGCTACAGGACCAGAATTTGATCTCTACTGTGTTACTGGAACATAACCCAGTGTCTCATACTTAATAATTGCCTAGCAAACTTCTTTTGACAGGCCAGCAAAATTTAAAAATGCATATTTTTAAACTAGAGAGTAGGATCTCTTCCACTTTACAAAGGGACTGTCTCTCAGGATATAATCTGTAGGTCATTAGTTAGTAAATATTAAATGAATGATATTATTACTAAAAGTTATCTAAAAGAAAATATATTTCTTTGACTTATTTGTAATAAATGTTATAGTTCAATTTTCTAGAAAGATCCTGCTACCTATTTTATTTCTGAAAGTTACATCAAGTCATTGTGATATGACAGAAATTCATGCATACAAAGAATTATTTAGGTTATTATATAGGAAATTTATAATTATTTAGAAATTGGAGATTTAAACTATTTCGTAGTTTCTTCTTTAAACTTTGTTTTGTTGAAACTCATTGATTTGTTCTCCTTTTCATCTTACAACCCAGCAGCTCTAAGTTTGACATTTTTATCAACCCAGTGGAATGCCTGGTTTTCATTTGCAAAGCACACCTCACTTTTACAAATGAAACATTTCACTTTTACAAGTGAAACATCACGGGATAAGTAGCACATGCAAATCTAACAACCAGCTCTGCTTTATTGTTCTGACTCCTTATTTCCACAGACTAGGATTTCTCATAAGGTAAATGTGTTACATAGGGGAAATTTTTTCAATTTAGAAAGCTAAGACTGTCCACTGAGTTTGCTTCTGATTCTTTGCATGGGAAGTACTACTCATGTTTAAAGAGTGTTGGCCTCACTTATCAACATGCCGATGACAGCTGCTTGTGGAAGTGCAGAAGCTCATGCGTGCCTCGGTTTGCTTTTCTGCCTTCAGTTCCATTGGCTATACATACTCATCTCCTCGACTCCAGGGGACAGACAAAATAGAAATACATCAATTTGGCTCAGAGAAAACACCGGTGTCTGGGCATCCGGAAGTCTAGTGTTAGTTCTGATTCCAACTTCAATTCCCTCTTTAACATTGAACAGTCCTCTTAATTCTCCACTTTGGTCCCCTCAACTATGAAATATGGAGTTGATCGGATGCGCTGTAAGAAATCTTTCAACTCTTACTTTCTATTACTCTAATTTTTCGTCTCTTAACTGAAAAACAATAACATTTTTGAAATACTACCTTTTACTTTATTAATTTATCTTGAACACCAAACTGAAACTAAAAGTTCATACTCCTGTTCATTTAGACTCCTGAGATGCATATTTTTATTATCATATGTATTTTTGTGACATTATTTTCTTCCTACCTAATTGTCAAAAATATTTTGTAGAGACACAAACTTTAAGGCTTCAATGCTTACCTAACCTCACGGGAGTATTTCAGTTGTGTGTGGAAAGGTAGGGGATATATCTTAATACATTACATCAAAATGTGCTTTTAAATTTATGTGTTTCTTCGGTAGATTGACTTTGAATTGGTCTTTTCCGGGAAATCTGAATCATCACCTATTGAAAGAGCTCCCTCAGAGGACTAAGTTCCTTCCGTGATCCTCAGACCCCTTCATCTCGAGCTTAACATACCACTCATTGCTGTCTATATTAGTAGCTGTGCCTGTAGACATGGCATAAACATTTAAAAACCCTTCTTGTTTATTATTAAGGTTGTCATTCAACTCTAATTGTTCTCTTCATATTTCCAACCTGCTTTTTAGTGATCTCAATCTTCCCAAGAATAATTTTTTTTTAATTTATTTTATTTTATTTTTTTTAAGATTTTATTTTTTCCTTTTTCTCCCCAAGGCCCCCTGGTACATAGTTGTATATTCTTTGTTGTGGATCCTTCTAGTTGTGGCATGTGGGACGCTGCCTCAGCGTGGCTTGATGAGCAGTGCCATGTCCGTGCCCAGGATTCGAACCAACGAAACGCTGGGCCGCCTGCAGCGGAGCGCGCGAACTTAACCACTCCGCCATGAGGCCAGCCCCGCAAGAATAAAATTTTAAATTAAATCCTTAAGGAAGTCAGAAAAATACCTACTAAGTTTCTATACAACATATCAGAAGGTACCACTTAAAATTACTGCTTCTTTGTCGTGGACCAGACCAGAAAATAGTGACCATATTTATTACTGGGCTTTGCACATAAATTTTGATAACTAAAACACACATTTACAGATAAAATATAGAGCTGTTGTGAGAGGCCACCTTTTGTATCCATACTTTTTCCTATCTGGTTCCTTGAGAGGTTAGAAAAGTTTACCAAGATTTAGGTTAGTTTTCTTGTTCATCCTTCCAATACACGTTGTCCTCCAGCATGCTGAATGCTGTTAGATGATATTATGCTGTGTTACTAAATCCTCAGAGAAACATGGAGGACAGGTAGTATGTCTCTTACTTTAAAAACTGAAGCTATGGTTACGTGGTTAATAAATTGGGAGACAAAAATTCAAGCTGGGCTTAGTTGTCTAATTCAAAGCTTTTATTCTTTGCTTTAAAGAGTAGTTTGGTCTAATTGGAGAGAAACTGTGATGAATATATAGAAAGCCAAAATTATTATTTTTAAACACTTAGTTTTAAGTTTTAAAATACATATAATTAGAGTTAACCTAGTAAAGACCTTTTCCAATAAAAAGGTGTGTTTATGTTAAACTCCCAGTTGTCTCGTAGTTACTTCTATAGTCAATTCGAGAGTCTTTGAAAAAATAACACTTTTCTAAGCACTTTGTGTACATACTATGCAGCCCTATTATACTTGTATTTTATTTAGCAAATTTATTTTTATATACAGTGAAAAGATAAATACTACCTTTCCCTGAATGAATTACCACAAATTTTAAAAATACAAATAAACAAAGATTAATTACAGTCAAAGTAAAATAAAATAAATTGTATTTACTTAACAAAGAGAAATATTAGGTCTCTTCAAATAATAAATTTTCTCCGACAACACTCATATCACACTCCCACAGAACAAATGACACACAATTTTCTTGATTTTACCAAAAAAAGGAATTTGCAATTTTGTAAATCCATACATATTGTAGTTCCAAACTAAATTCCGAAAGATTTTAGCCATCAATTGAAGGTCTGTTATGTTTTAAGAAGCTGAAAAAGGAAAAGGAAAATATATATTTCAGGTATATAGGGGTTTTTGTTCCCTTTTCTATATTGGCTTCAAAGCCCAGAAAATAGGATATTCTTAAGGCAATGTGAAATCAGAGCTGTGGTCCTAATATTTATGAATGGCCATAGATAAAGGTTGCACATTTCTAAATAAAAGGAGAAAGTATTTTCTGGTGGTTGACTATATACCATTCCTGAATTTAGGATTACCAAATTCCTAATAGCTAATATGAATATTGGAAGGTAGTGTGAACAGATGGACAGATTAAAGATGGCCACATATCCTTTAACACTCTACCCCTCAGGAGGAAACATATATGTATCCCCTTGAATCTAGGTAGGTATTGTGGTGGCTTTAACACTAGAATATGGTGGAAGTGATGATGTGCCTGCTTGGGGGCCCAGGTCTTAAGAAATCAGAACTATTTTGCACATGATAAGCATTCAATGAATGTTAATTATTAATTTTATTATTGCTGTTGTTATCACTATACACATTAATTAAAAAACTGAAGACCAAGCTTACCATCTTTCTAATGCTTCTTATAGAATCAGAATTGGAGCCTGTAGTCTCCTAGTACAAATTAGCATATTTGTTAGGCTATGAATATGTGCTTGGAGTTCATTGAGCTCCTTGGTTCTGTGGATTTATAGTTTTCATCAAATTTGGAAAATATTTGGCCATTTTTCCTTTAAATATCTATTCTGCCCCACCCCAAACACACCTCCTTTTTTGAGAGACTCCAATTGCACATACATCAGGACATTTGAAGTTGTTGCACAGCTCACTGATGCTCTTTTAGTTGCTTTTTAGTCTTTTCCCCCCTCTGTGTTTCATTTTGAATACTTCTAGTGTTATATCTTCCAGGTCATTAATCTTTTCTTCTGCAATGTGTTATTGGTTGTTATTCCCATCTCACACATTGTAGTTTTCCACTCTACAAGTTCAGTTTGATCTCCTTGTTTTATATCTTTCATGTCTATACTTAACGTGTTCAATCTTTCCTCTGGCTTTTAAACATATGGAATACAGTTATTACAACTTCCTTAATGTCTTCACCTACTAAGTCTACCATCTGTGTCATTTCTGGGTTAGTTTTGATTTTTTGTTGTTGTTTTCCACATTATGGGTTGTATTTTCCTGCTTCTTTGCATTCCTGCCGATGTTTTATTGGATGCCAAGTATTGAGAATTTTACTTTTTTAGGTTTTAGATATTTTTATATTCCTAAAAATATTCTTGAGCTATGTTCTGAGATGTGGCTAAGTTACTTGGAAATAACTTGATCCTTTCTGGTCTTGCTTCTATGCTTTGTTTTGTAGGACCAGAGCAGTGGTTCATCTAGGGCTAATTACTGCCCTAGTGAAGCAAAACTCTGCCAAGTACTCTACCAAATGTCCCTTGAATTATGAGATTTTCCACTCAGGCTGGCCAGATCAATAACTATCCCTAGCCCTTTGCGATTCTCAAGGATTTTTTTAGATGGTTGAATTCTTTTAGATGGTTCTTTATTCAGTGATGGGAATTTGCTCACAGACATGCACAGATCACTACTCAACTGAGTATTTGAAGAGAACCCTCTGCAGATCTCCCAAGTTCTCTCTGTGTGCAGCTCTTTTCTCTCGGGAACCCCTTCCTGTGAAGTTTAGCCGCTACCTCCTCAAACTCCCAGTTCCATCTCCTCAATTTAGAAAGACTACTTGGTTCCACCTGGGTTTCCCTGCCTGTGTGTGGCCTGCAACTTCTTTCCAGCTGTAATCGGGGTCAAAGATAGGGATCACTTTATTTTTTCCCTATCTCTCAGGAATTAGTGTCTGTCTTTGTTTGATGTCTAATGTCTTGAAAATCATTGTTTCACTTAGTATGATGTTTTAATTGTTTCAAGTGGGAGGGTATCGCCAGTTCCTGTTATACCATCTTGGATCAAAGTAGAATTTAGAAAGTATTATTCTTATCATTCAAAAAATCACTAAATGGTAAAAATTTCCAGATCTTTTCTAGGTTCATTGATGTACTTAACTCTTTTTTCACAAATCAAGAAAAAATGATATTTGTGATAGAATCATAGTCCCAGAATAGTACGTGTTCAGAAGAAATATTGTAATGTATCTAATCTATCTCTTTCATACTTGAATTCCTTCTATAAGAACACATATAAGCAACCATTCAATCTATATACGATACCTCTAGAGACCAGAAAATTATTTCTTTCTGAGGAAGTCTGTTCTCTTTTAGAATAGATTTGATGGAATGACAGTTTTTCTCCATATTTCAGTGAAATTTGTACTTCGTGGTTTCTTGATCTACTACCTGGTAAGATTCAGAATAAAATATAAATGTTCCAGGACATGACAGCATTTAAAATTATTTAAAGTAGATTTTATTTTTCCCAAGTTGTGTCTTCTCTTAGGTAACAATTCCACATCCCTTCAATCAATGGCATATGATGTCATTTTGTGCTCTGTCACCATTCTCATCTAAAAACAATATTTTTACTTCAAGTCATGTCATTGTTTTGTTGTTGTTTTGCTGAGATTTTTAACCTTCCAAGCTTTGAAATTATTATATTTGTTTTATAGTCAATGTTAGTTTTTATTTCCCCACATTTTTCAATACCTGTACTCATCATTACTTTCCGCATCTCAGAACTTCCTTGTAGGATAATTTTCCTTTATTTTTGAGAAACATTTCTAGAATTTATTTCCCCAAGAGTTTAGTGGTGGTCAACTCTCAGCTCTTACTCATATTGGTTTGTGTTTCCTCATATGTTTTGCAATTTTGGATTAAGATTACCAGAATCTTCCAAGATCTACCTTGAGGGAGTGTTTTTCCAGAGAATTACCTTTTTTTTTTTTTTCCAGCCCTACATCATTCCCAATCCAGTGCTAACAATAAAGAAAACGTTAGGTTAATTTATTGACTTGAAGTTTTCTGGAGGAAGCAGCAAAAGTAAATTTCAACTCCAAACTAGATGAAAGACAAGAAAGTAATTACGAGTTCCCAGAGAGCCTGTTTTTTTAATCCAGAGGTTAGGCAGAGTCTGACAGGCTTCCCACTCGTTTCAAATTGTTAGTGGGTGGACTTTGCTTCTAATGTGCTTTTTTACTGAGAGTGTAGTCCTTCAAGGGTCCTGACTTTAATGGGACCAACTTGTTTACCTTGAGAGGCCCAGCACTTTGTCTCTTGTCCTCAAGATGGTTGTTAAAACATGACACTTTGGGGCACTGAGATTGTTAAACATTCACAGGGCAGCTGTAGTTCCCATGGAGAGATTTTTAATCAGCTTTCTTGCTGCTTCTTTGTTTTTGGTCCTTGGGGACTCCCTTTATTATCTTACAAGAATTTTAAAATCATGATTATATTATTTTAGCAAATATTTCCAAGGTTTTGTAATAGGAAAGTTTCTCAGATTTTCTAGTACAAAATACTCCTCTATCTTCCAAAACTTCTTTCAGGTTGTTCGGAAATATGCTTACTGAGACAAAGCTAAAGATAAAGCACTATATGGCATTTAATTGAGAACTCTGAGTTGTTTAAAAACAATTACAGAGCTTAACTGCAGCCATTTTACCAATTTCCAATTTACTTGATTAAGAAAATCAAGCATACAAGACTGTGAGCAGGGATGGTTACATAATTTGTAGAACACACAGCATAATAAGCATGTAGAGCCCCTCATCAAAAAAGCAGAAAAGAAATTACAGCTAAAGTACCAAGATATGACTTATAGAACATGATAGGAGTAACACATGAGTAATAACTCATAAACTGCAAAAAATAGTACTTTGGTGTCATAAACCAACTCAGGATGATTAGGTGAACCTATTTTCTTCAACTTGATAAAATTGAAATGACATACATTTTTAATGTCCCTCTTTTGTCATGAATTCTCCAAAATCCCTCATATTGATTTGGTGATCATCTTTCCGATACCCTGGGATACAATTCACAGAGGCTAGTGAATTTAATGAATTTACACTGGTAAAGGCTTTCTTGGGAATTTCCTACCTTTGGGGGGTTAAAATGCCTTATATCAGTATTTGTTCTAGAGTGTTCAGTTTGAAGATTGTGATCTTTGATGAAGGTAAGAAGACAGTAATTGAGGAATTGAAGAATCCATCCTTCCCATCAGTAGAATTCTTTAGCTCCTACTCAAAGAGGAAGCCAAAGTTTTCCTTGGTTTTCTTCTTTCTCTAACAAAATCAAATTAGTCTTTATGGTGTTGCTCAGTCTTTTGTAAGCCTCAGTTCTCATGTGAGTAACATACTTGCACATGAAACCCTCATTTTCTAGGGCAATGTCTCATTCTGATGCTGTATGTGATAAAAGAAATTTTGTTATTATTATTTATTTCCAATCCATCATGGATTTTGTAAAATACATTAAAAGTGAATTATTAGAAAAATGGTTACATACTAGAAGAAGAAACCATTTTAATTGCCTTGAAGGTTTCTAAAGATTTACTTCCGGTCCTTATACTGATCTTAGCATGGCAATGGTTTATAGACCACACTTTGAGTAGCAACAATCTAGGGTATCCCTCTGACCATGCCCAACTCGTCCTCCCAGGTTATAACAAACTCTGGGATATTCTTTATTTCCTTTCATAGTCACTTTCTTAAGCATATGAGTTGAACATAGATTCATTTCATCACACTATAATTATTATCAAGATAATGAAAGTCAAGAACTTATCAGCTTTTATAGGTATCCAGAAAGTTTTAAAACCACCATCAGTACTACACTTGGCCTCAGTTCTCTATTGTGATCTGAATCTGATTTCCACAAACCATTTCTTCCCTCATTTTAAGGACTAAAGTTGTTCCTACAACTTGTATTCTCTTTCCAATGCATTTCCACTGAACTTTTGGTGAACCACCACTCTGATTATATCATCTTCCATCCCAACATTCTATTTCTTTCAAAGTGGTACAAGCTTCAATCATCCCATCCCAGTTTTTAGTTCATTTAACACTATCTTGATGATATATTTGAAATTATATTTACTTCTCTGCAGTATATACATCACTCTGAGGTAAAGGTAATATAGGAAGAATGAACCTGAAGTTATGTGTGTATATAGCGTGTATTTAAGTATGCATTCATATAAAGATGGGAGAGAGAGAAACAGAGGAAAAAATACTGCTTTGAATTCTTTCTTTTAATTTATTTATTTACCTATTTATGTAACTTTTTTTCTTTTTGAGGAAGATTAGCCCTGAGCTAACATCCTCCACCAATCCTCCTCTTTTTGCCAAGGGAATACTGGCCCTGAGCTAACATCTGTGGCCATCTTCCTCTACTTTTATATGTGGGATGTCTGCCACAGCATGGCTTGACAAGCAGTGCATAAGTCCACACCCGGGATCCGAACCGGTGAACCCCAGGCTACCAAAGCAGAACATGCGAACTTAACTGCTGTGCCACCAGGCTGACCCCTGTTTTGAAATCTTTTCTTGACTTTTCAAAGTGAGATATTTGTTTTTATCTCCATATCATCATGTTTGCTATTCTGCACAGAACAGAAAGGATGTACTATTTAAGTCTTTGTCTTCTTTGTTCTTTCTTAGCTAGTTAAAAATTTCTTAATAAGGACAAGTAACTTCTTTAAAAATATATTCTTCTGCCTTGCCCTGAGACTTGAGCTATTCCCAGACAAATATAAATCATGATCCAAAAATCACCTCCATTCTCACTTTTCACCTAACTCACTGCCATATCTTCAGATCTTTTTCTCATTTCTAAAGGCCCAAATAGTACGTATAAATCACTTTGTTATCAGGAAACTCTCAAGTCCTCCAGTTATCTCATCAAGTTTTCAGTGGCAGCTTTCCCCAACTTTGTTCTACAAGAGTTAAAATGGATTCTGTAATACACGTGGTCCCTGATTACATAACTTTGGTAAATTATATCTAGTAGTTCATTTTGGCAAGTAATGTGTCTCTTTGAATCAGCCTAAGTCAAAAGCCTGTGAGATTGATGAATTTCAGCAGGCCCCTCATCACATAGTTGACATACCCTCTGAAAACTCAACCTACATTGAGATGACATATCTACTAATATTTTTTAAGTCAGCTGGTACAATAGTTGATTGTCAATGGACATAAATAATTTCTGTATCAAGGCATGACAAAATAAGTCTCCTATTATAGGCTACTTTTATATCTAACCTGTGAAATAAACTTTTGTGGAGTGATGCAATTATCACGTGGCATAATTTTCCTGTGTGTATATTTAGCATATGTTTGTGTGTGTATATTTATGTATAAAATATTCAATAGTTATATTTGGAATAGTAAATAATACAATTTATAAACTGCTTTGTCTTCTCTCCCAGCATGTTCAACAGGGAGAATTTTAATTAAATTAAATTTTCAGATTCTATTTTAACTTGTACAGATGTCAAAATTTTTATTTATTGACTAAAATTTGCACACATTATATAAACCTCTGCCAAATGGGAGCTAGTAATTCTAGCATTTTAATGTAATCCTACACCAGGGACTTTTGACAGTATTCATCACAAAACCTGTAGAAAAATTTTCCATCCCATATCATTCTGACAAAAATCGTGACAATGTACTAATGCTGAAATTTTTAACAATTTCTAGATGGAAAATTAAATACAAATGCTATCCAGCATTTAAAAAATTGATTCTGAATTAGCATCTCTTCATCTTTGACAAAATACCTCTTACAATAAGACAAGCTTGTGCAAGATGGATGCTGCCAACTTCAGCTGTCTGCTGCTTGTGAATGCCACCCATCTTGAAAGTCACAAAAAAACCTTTGGTAAATGTGCGTTTTAGTTTGAAACAAACCCATCAAGGAAACTTGAGGTAATATAAATGATTACCCTAAGCTGCGCATATATGTAATAGCTCAACTAAGGGGTGAGTGTTTAGTGATGGCAAGACAATGGCAGAATATGTTTAATATTGTTCTAAAGAACCTAGGCAGCTTTAGGAAGCAAACAGGACTTGAGGGCATTTAATTCAAACTTAATTTTACCGTGAATGTCAAAGATTAGACCTAAAGAGCTGCAAATCTATTCTATATACCCAAGGACATCAATGTCTTGCTGGAATTCGTATAATTCAATATACTTCCAATTCAACAAGCACTCTCCCCTGAGAGAATGTTGAATTCCACTTTGGAGATGAACTTTTACAGCAAAATGGTCCTTTCAATTTATATTTCTGGTTGAATAGGTACAAAATACATCAAGCACCATTTTGTCATATTTTTGGTAGCAAATACCGTTAGCTCTGAGGAGATACTGTCTTCAAAGCTCGCGCTCTCAGTCTCTCTCTGATCTGTCTCTGGTTCTTTGTCTCACATACACACACACACACACACACACACACACACATACACACATGCAGCCCTTGCTCCCCAATACCTTAATCTCAATAAGTCCACACAAAAGACCGTATGCTCTTTTCTTAATTTGTGTGTGAGTGTGTGTGTGTGTGTGTGTGAGTCACCATTTAAAGGCTGGAAGCTTCTGTTCCACCAGAATAAGCTCGTACTCAAGTGTTCCTTTGCTGGCGGGAATTTTTAAATGCCGTGTAGCTGTAGTCTTAACCTTGACTGTCTTTCATTCTCAAACGTCTATTCAGTTCCATGTGCTGAGTGACTTACAATAAAGTGAGAGAAAATTCAGTGACTTGACATTTACAGGTCCCAGCTGATTCATTTATTTATTCAACAGAGTAAATATTTAGGCAGCAGAATTAAATTGGAAAATGTTTATCAAGTTTGAAACCACCTTTCTTTCAATATATAAAACATAAACCCAGAGGCCTAGGCATAGGGAAATTTACCTACAGATGTGCCCTACAGAGAAGGGCACATTTAAATATCTCAATGGGTTTTCACCAGCCACTAGTTTGTTTTGAAAACTTTTGCCAATATTTTAGGACAGTGCTATTGAACAAGCACCTAATAAGCCATAACTTACATGCAACCACACTTTATTAATCATTTTGTGTAATTTTACAATGCAAGCAGTCCTCTGAGTCTGTTTTCTCACTCTATTTCAGTCCAAGGATATAGTCTGGCCTGTTGCCACAATTGAAGTGCATGTATTTCTCTCATCACGTGTTAACACCAGATCTATATCTACACACTGGGGAGTAGATTAGCTCAAAAACTCTTAGGATCATAACCAGAAGACAGACACTTAAAAACAATGTCTCGGCACAAAACCATGATGAAAATAAAGGCTTGGGTTTTCTGCTTGTGACAACATTGTATGGATAAGCTAATTAAAGAATATTGTCAATAAAGTTTCCAATGGTTCTCAAAATTATTTTACTGTATTTTACTTATTTACTGTATTTATTGTATTTACTGTCTATATAATTATTTTACTATAAAAACAACATTATGCAAATTGCCTTTAAAATCTGAGAATATAGTGATATTATGTTATCATGATGAAAAAAATAATTACAAGCCTAGCTTTTGCATCGAAGTTAGAAATGTCCGAAAGTCAGAATGTGTCCATAGACAAGAAAAAAAATTGTTATTATATGAAAATTAAAATTGACTATTTTAGTCATTTTTAAGTGTACAATTCAGTGGTATTAATTGCATTCATAACGTTGTGCAACCATCATCACTATCTGTTTCCAAATATTTGCTTCACCCCAAGCAGAAACTCTATACACTTTAAGCAATAAATCCCCATCCTCCAACCCCAGAACCACTGAATTAAAATCTCCAGGGGAGAAGAAAGAATTTGCATTTCTAAGAACACAACAGAAGAGTCTTATGATTAGGCAAGTTTGGGAAACAAGGGAGGGTTTGAGGTGCTGATTTAACCTAATTTTAACAACTAACGTTTATATAATTCCTGGGTCACAGAATTAAAAATCAAGGCACCAAAAGACTAATTATTGTGCCCTGAAAATAGAATGTAGGCTTTTGTTTCAGACCTTGCGTTTAAGCATATGTATCTTTAATATCTGAAATTTAATACATCATCTCCTTGCAAAAGAACTGATATTTTTGTGAAGAAACTATTGAAATGTTGTAGTCTGTTACCATTTTTCTGTTTCCAGTACTAGAAATAAAAATGATTTCTGCTCGGTAAATGGTAGAATAAACTATCTGTACTGTGATTATTATTTTCTTATTATGCCCATTTTGCTTTCAGTATTCTCTTGTTTAGAAAACTCAATTTAGTTCCCTTGAAAGTTCTTTTCTTATTACTCCCATTCCTTGCTTTGTCACAGTTTTATCAACATTATGTTTCCAATATTAAAGGTAATTAAACAGTGTAATATCTCTTGTCTTTTGCTAGGACTTAGAATGTTTCTCTAATGTTCGGATCAACATTATCTGTGAGTTTTTCCAACTGATTCACAAAGAATCAACAGTAGCTAATGTATATAGGTATCTATTGCCTCTGATAGAATCAACTTATTTTAGTTAAGAAAGTAGTAAAATTTAAGTCTGGATGAGCTTGAAATGAACCTGAGGACACTGTGTTCACGACCACAGACTATAAGAAAGAGTGGAGCTTATCCATGTGGAAGTCCTCTGAGGGGCACAGAAACCCGAGTGAAGGAGCTCCATCTCCTTTCCATTTCTCCTCTCTCTCTCCTTTCCTTCCTTCTTCCTGAGAGCTTTCCTCTAACAGTGGAATCATGGGTAGAATTTTGCCCTTTAGAATATGAAAAAACAAAAGAATAAACATGAATTTCTCCATTGTAATAATTAAATATCACAACACTAAGAGATTTGTCCCATGGCTGCCACCACTGTGTGCCAGATCTTGAGAAAATCACCTCGTTTCTTTGCCTTCTCCTCTACTGAATGAATGAATGGAGGTGGCCTGAGGTTCTGAATTACAATATTTTCTAAGAATCTACCTCTCACCCCATATAAATACAAATAACCTCTGTACAGAATATCGTTTGTAATTTTTCTCTCTCTGCTCTTGCTTGCTCAGCTCTAGTTGAGGCATCAAATTGCACTGAGTATATACATTTAAAATCCCGATCCACATGATGCAACTCTCCTGTAGTAAATCCATTTGGAATGCTATGTTATACTGGCTTCATATCACTAGTTTGTAGACTAACTTTGCTTATGGAAACTCAGCTGTCTCAGAGTTTTGAGAAGGGCATATTTTCTGAAGTTGCATTTTATCACAGCCCTAACATGAACCAGCAATTGCCACAATATACCTTGTGCATTCAGAATGATTTTTAAAGCTGTGTTCAATTTGGTGCCCGTTCACATGATAATCAAGCCGTCAAATTTATCCACATGGTCACTTGAAGAAGCTAACTACAAAGCCAATGCAAGAGACTAAAACATCCTTTTTGTGCATCATGTAATCACATATGTTTTCTGAAAGTAGTTGTGGACAAGATGCTGCTTTCTCACTATCTTTTCAATTATTGGCATAATTGATATTCTCTCTTCCTTTAATACAATTCTCTCCTTGCTTCTTCTCCTAGATCAAACTTTTACACTTATCTCCATAGCAACATTCCCATCTAATAGAAAGCTACATCATCTGAATGGCTAGCAATACAACATTAACCGTTACAACGTAACATTTTTCATGTTGGAAACATCTGGAATTCACAACCAACCAAGATATATAAAAATATCTGAGGCTCTTTAACAGTCGCTAAGGCTGAGCTTGCTTGCTTTATTAGAATTCATTTACAAACAAAGCTTATTATCCAGCTATTTAGCAGAATAAAACTAATTTTATTTCAACTTTAAATAAACTAAGCTTTATTTCAACATCAAAAAACTTTAATTTACAAATAAAGTTGCTTATAAAGACTCAAATCGCCCTTTGTGGAAAAGAGTTTATAGTAGATTTGGGCTGTATTACCAACTTATTACTAGTGCACCAGTACCACTATTTACTGGCTGATTATGTCCTCTGGCAAAATTCGGAACTGTCTACTACTCTGGTGCAAACTAATCAGTTTTCAAAATTAGTTATTGATCTCAAACCCATTACGGAGGACCAATTTAGTGGCTGGTTCATTGAGTACTGAAGTGACACTGTGTGTGTAGCAGAGAAGTCAGAGCAAATATAGTGTTCAAAGATAGATAGAGCTCAAAGGTACTTTCCTATCGCAAGGAACTAACAAATGTGAGTAGTCAAGGAGGGAAAGTTTCTCTCTCATTAGAAATTAAATGATGCAGGTGCATCCCAGCCAGTCATGTGAACTTAGGCTTCTCATATGTACTTTTGTTATTCATATCCTGAATTTAAATCAGTAGTAGATTTAAATCACAAAAAATTCTCTAAGGGGGGCCAGCCCCAGGGCGTAGTGGTTCTCACGCTCCACTTTGGTGGCCCAGGGTTCACAGGTTCAGATCCTGGGCACAGATCTAGCACCACTCATCAAGTCACACTGTGGCAGCACCCCACATAAAATAGAGGAAGATTGGCACAGATGTTAGCTCAGTGACAATCTTCCTAGCCAAAATAAAAAAAAAAATCTCTAAGGAAAATATTTCCTTCTGTTTCTTCAAACTTAATTTTTTATTTGAGTTTATGTAAAGGTGACAAGAGGGAATGGTCACCTTATAAAATGACTCTTTGCTGATAAGCATACGAAGGAAAATGCTAGAAAAGTAAACCCGAAATTATGGGTTCAATAAACTTCAGTGCCAGAATTCCATTTCATATGTCACAATTTATCAATTCTTTATGTTTCACTGACCGTTTTATATATTTCTTTTAGAAATAATTTATTAATGGTTTGTCTTCTACACTTTGTTTCAGGAAATGTTAGAATTGAGATTTTCATAGTTTTCTGAGTGTCTCAGAGAAACAAAATTATGAATTATATGGCTCGGTTGGCTACATAGATTAAAATTACTCAAAAATTGCCCTTAAGTTTTCCCATTAATTTGACATTCCTGAGGAGACGTTAATCTTCAAAGTTAAGATGTGAAATTCACATACAAAACCCCAAATAAGGTTTACTCATTTTTAAAATACATTCCACATAGGCAATACAAGAATTGACACCCACACAGTGGCCATAACTCAATATTGAGAAGAAACTTATAATATCTTTTTATATTCTTGTTGATGTGGGTTGTTAATCTTTTTCTAAACACCTTGACTTTCAGCAATACACTGATTTTTTTTCTTCTTTCATTCTCCTTATAAATGCAGGTGTGTGCATTTGTAAATATAGCATGTAAGTTTAAAATGTAACCTTCAATAATTGTTTTTATTTAAAATTTCCATATTATGTATTATTTTTCAAGTCTCTTGTTTCAAGAGTTAAGATTATTTTAAGTGAGAAAAAGAAAAAAATCTTTAAATATATACTTGGAGGTGAAACCTCACACCTAACTGAAGTCGACCTTAAATAAAGTTCCTGTGAATTAAGGCGTGAACATCTCTCTAAGGTGTAAAAGTGATAAGAACTCTCGATTTATACTTTATTACAGAATTCCATAAGTTAAAAAATCCACTCACAGTACTTTCATGTTAAAGACCTTTTAATACCTAACAAAACTGTATCGCTATTTACATTGTAAAAATATAAAATAATATCATAATCCTGGGAGCAAGAGAAGGTAATTAAGAAAACAAAATGTAAACTTTTTCAGACCTTCATATTGTTAAATTCAAACTCCTTCTACATGATAAAAGGTACATCACTTGTCCAACAACCAGTAGTTTCTCTAACATAGCAATTTGCGCATCCAATGGCATATTGGCTATGAACACTTTTATATATCATTGGCCCTGGATGTGATTAACAAATCTAGGAACATTCAGTAAAATTTTAACTTGGGCCAATGTTGGGTCCCATTTTCAGTCAGATAATTTCTTGTGGACTGTAGTTTTCAACCCTGACAAATGATCGAATCTGCTCTGAAGTCTGTTAAAAGACACAAACCCTACTGAACCAGAATTTCCATGGATAGTTCTGAACACTTATGTTTTATAAGCTAATGTGCCATGGAGAAAAACCACTAATTTAGATTTTCTTAGGATCTCATCGGGAAGTGTAAAATAAATCCAAATATATGATAGCTAAAAAGGTACACATCACAATTTTTCATTTTTTTCACACATGCTTCACAGAAACTTTTCAGTACATAGAGCGAAGAGATCACCATCTAATCCTGTCAGCTATCAACTTACAAATCGACAGAGCATGTTTCTATGTTTTTCTTTACAGTAATCTGTAAGGGTAAAGGAAAGGAAAAGAAAATTGTTTAAAACATTATATTCTGTATGTTAGGATCAAAACAAAATGTTCTGGTCCCTTTAATACAGATTATTTGGAACTAGCCCTGAAATCTATATTCTTGGTAATGTGGTCGTAAAATGTGTAAAGAACATTATTATATGAACGTGGTTATTTGGATCAGTTGTCTTACTTTATATATTTCATCTTTAAAATATTTGGTTTAATCAATTTTACACTTTCAGCCAACCATTTTAAAGAGTTCTTATATAAAATAAACGCAGAAATAATTGTAAATGAAAATTTCAGAAAGCACATAGAATCACAGTTGTGTACATGCTTAAAAGCATACTTTTACCACAAAAGGACCTTAGCATTGATGAAGCTCCATGACTATATAGACCGATTCTAAAGAAGAAAAGTTCTATTAAATAGAAACTCCTTCTCAAGACCTGTTTCTATTCATATATTTCATAGATAATTTGGCAGATCTGATCATTGGACTTTTACTCTCTATTCCCACATTAGCAGTACTTAAACTTTTATGGACAATAAAGCAGTAGATTATATAATAATAGGCAGCAATAAAATTGTCCAAATAACTTTTCTTCTGTTCCTATTTGTTTCCCTTTGTTTTCCAAGTAGTCCTTAGAGAGAAAGCCTACAAATCAAAAAGACTTGAATTATCAAAGTGCTGCAAAAAACTATAAAGAGATATGTGGATTTAAAAACTGGAAAATTAAAGTTTTAAGCATAAAGAAGAACAGCCAAATAAACAAAAAGTCACAATGGGTTTCAGATTCTGTCACATTTATTTTATTCTCATTCTGCCTCCAAGACCAACTGAACTCAACAGTAATTGTAAAACAGAGACAAAGGAGTAGTCACTTCACTCAGAGTGAAAAGAAAAGATCAAGAAAATATGGTTTACAGTTTAACTTGAAGGGTGAATATCAGACTAGAGAATATCCCCATAAAGGGGCAAATTAAACAGTGGAGTATGACATTGCAGAAGGTTATGACTATTCTTTGGAATTACTTTGAGAGTCCAGCATTGATTCTCAGATGCATGGTCATTGAGGGAAAAATGGATATACTGGGGTTAGCATCACATTGGTTTTAATTCACATTAGGGTTTAAAAGATTGATCAAATTACTTGATGACCTTTTGAATTTCATCCAGCTCTTAAGATACTCTAAATATATCATTTTCATTGCTTTAGTTGTCATCTAAGTAAAATAATAAGGTTTGACTAGATGACTTATATAGGTCATTGTCTCTCTCAGATACTGTTACTCCTTTTGCAATGACAGTATTTTTTTCTACACTGTATAATAGCACTGGTTCCAGTATTTCCAGCCTTTTGGTGCTCTAGGAAGTAACAAGCTGGATATAAGCTAAAATCGTGGACAGCAAGCAGTTCATAGTTATCATTATCCATGATTTATAGTCATTATAATAACCTGAGTTGACTACTTACTAGCTTACCTTTTTAAAGCCTGGAAAACATTGCCACAGACCACATTGTAATTAGTATTATAAAGATATTACATATGAGAGTCTTGATTCCTCAAATGGACTTTAACCTCCTTTTTTTTCAAATTTCCAAAAAAGGATTCTACTGCTTGCATAGCACAAGAGTTTCATGAGTAAGAAGATGCAAGAGTAAGAAGTAGACACAATCACGGGGTCAGCAAAAGGCTAGAGCTGACCATGTGCTTTGATGAGAATGGTGGAACAGGAATGCGATAAAGGATCTTCTGCTTCTGAGGTCTCCCTCAGGCTCCCTGCCAAGCAAATCCAGACAACCTAGACAGCACTGTCATGGGCAGAGATGACCCAAGCTCTGGCAAGCTGACCTCTGGAATTGAAATAGGGCAATGGATGTGTGAAACTACACTTTGGAGATCAGTAGCCTCAGCCTTTCTGACTCTCCTTGCCTTTGCTCTTGCTTTGCTTCCATAGACATCTGCAAATGTTCCAGCAGCTTCTACTCCTCAGTCATTGCATACCTATATCACAGAGTCAGTTCCCTACCAAAAGAAGCTGTGTGTACCTATACTTGTGTGCGAGGAGAAAGGTTGGAGCAACGGGAAGGATGTATGGCTTCAGAATCCAAATCCTTGCTTTGACACTTGGCAAAAACCTTAGGCAAGAAATTAAATTCTCTGAGTCTGCTCTTTCACATCTATAAAAATGAAAAATAATGCTTTGTTAAGTTGTTATAAGAATTAGAGATGTCTATAAGGAAACTTCCACAATGTCATTATTTGTAAGGTAGTTGCTAAACTATTATTTATGATACACACATTATTGTTTTAATAATAATTATTCTTCTTTTCGTGGGCACTGAAGGACTATCCATATCTATAAATTTTTCCTACTTGCCCTTTTTACATTTATTTAACTAGGCAAACCTTTTATTCGGCTCATAAAAAATGACTCAAAATGCAGACACTCATGGTTTATTCACACAAAGCTATAAATGATACATATATAATATTTATTGAACCTCTAACATGTTCCAGGGACTGTGCTCAGAGTTTTACCCATGTTATTTCATTTTTTCCCATTTTACTGTGAGAAACTGAGTCATAGCGTATTTAAGTCCTAAGCTGGTAAACGGCAGAGCCAGCACTTGAGATCAAGTATGTTTTACATTTTTCTACTATAATGCCTCTTTCTGTGTCTGGTATTGGAGTCTTAATAATGAAAGGGAAGAGGCAGGGAAGAGAGAATACGTACAAATGCACAACTGATGAATGGGAGGATAAGTGGAAAAGGTCAAGTTTTAATAAGTAAAAGCTTAGTCACTGCTGTTAGAATGTTTGGGTTCAAATCTTAACTTTTCACTTGCCAGCTATGTGACTTCAAGCAACTTCTTCCACCTCCCCTCAGCCTTTAGTATCCTCATTTGTAAAATGCGGTTCATAATGGCACCTCCATCTCAGAATTCTTGTGAAGATTAAGTGAGATAAAATACCCAGTACACAGTAAGCATTCAAACAACATTGAGTATGTTTACTATGGGTCCAAAGAGAGGAAGTTTAAGGTATAGAGGAAAAATTTCATCTACACGTCACAATTTTGCTTGAGACACCTTGGTAATAAGGCTTTGTATTAAGTGCAGGGCCCCCACAACGTCAACCAACACCCATTTACACAGCAAGTAAAGTGAATATGTTACCTTAAATCTACCACGTATCAAGCATCTACCATAGCCCGAGTATTTGCTGGGGACATTGTAAACAATCCTTCTAATCCTCACTTCAAACTGGTAAGGTAACTACTTTGTGCCTGTTTTACAGATGGAGATACTGATGGATGTAACAGTAAAGGAACACATCCAGAATTACACATGTACACTTAATACATTAGGAAAACCTAGAAAAACATTGAAGACTAACTCTACAATATACATTTTTTTCACAATACTTTTTTTCTCCTGTTAAGATTGCTTATTTTCATTTTAGACACTGATATTTTAGCAACAAGAAGTGGACAAGGGTCTTCCATGTCTTGACTTTGAAAGGTTTACATATTGTTTTGTTGCTATTGTTTGCTTGTTTATGTTTATATTTTTTCTGATATTTAGAGTAAATTAGAAAGTGATTGACAGAACTTAAATGTCTAAATTTCTTGTTGCACTCAAACGTCATGTATAAATTTTAAAATATTTCTAACAATTTTTAAATATTTCTAATAATTACCTAATAATGATTGAGAAGGAACCTATCCATGGCAAATTGATTTAAGGTAACTTTCTCTAGAATCTATGTGAGAAATAGTATTTGTAGATTGGTCTCATAGATGTGTCTTATACTTATGAAATTTCTAACCTCATTGTATGTAACTACATCTTCCAGGAACTATCTACAACTTTTTACTTTAACCAGAGCCTATATTAAAAACATATACTGTTAACATCTATAACATGTATTAACATATTACAGAACTCTCATAATGATCTAATCAATATCTCCTTTTAGGGAATTTATATGAATGTAACATAAAACCAATAGTTAAGTTATTGTTTCTCATATTTGGGGAGTCATATATGTATACATGAAATTTGAATAACAAAATCACTGATATTCTAGTTAAATATCAATGATTAAGGCAGTGATTCAAACTTTTTATATGTTTCCCAGGAATGTCTTACAATTTGTTCTTTCTTCTTCTACTAGCTTCTAGTGAAGGTTAAATCTTGAATATTTCAATTTTTAAAATCAAGGATAATATACTATTATATTCAAGTTTTCATCAGGTTTGTATTGTTTGCCAGAAAACCATCATAAATATTATAATTTCATCAATGATTGATGGATACTGTGAGCTAAATATGTGACATTCTCTGTTGTTATGTAGGTTATCCTTTTTACAATGAGCTTTATATTTTAGAATGCTGTTTCAGTGGTTTATACTTTTTAAGAATTGATATTTCCCATTTAATCATTTTTAAAAGTTAATTTAGTGACAGCTGCGTAACTGTGTAACTAGTCTCAGTTTTATTCTACCGAGCAGGAAAAGCTTTTCATTAATTTATGTTTTAATCTAGGTAATGTGTATCTTGATACTACAGCATTTGGAGACTTATACATTTATTAAATAAAGACGAGAAGCAAGTGAAAGGCATTTTAACTGTTTGTAGGGTGGAACTAGCAACTGGTTCACCGAGCTTTGAAAATAGCAGAATGTTATAAGGTGGCTAGGAAATTTGGCCTTACTTATTGCATATCTTAGAATTCATATATAAACATGTTAATATAGGAAAAATGTTATAGTATTCCTTACGGAAAATAACGAAGCTTTAACGTTTAATGACTAATTGAAATACCAGGCCCCTTTTGTGTGACTGGCTTCTCTCATTATGCTAAACCAGAAATTGAACTGGTCGGCAAGGCACATGGAGAGTCTTTGAGAGACTGATCTTTGTTGCAAGAGACTCTTTAAGCTCCAGTAAATTGTTCCAATAACCTAATTTTATTATTTTAGAGAATCTGATGTGCTCTGTCTCTAAGTACCAAAGATCCACAAAACCCAAGACAGTACATTTGCTGAATCATAAATCAAACTGAGAAGGGATTTGTTAAAAATAATTCTTTTGAAGAACATACGCAGCCTCAATTGTATATCCTCAGCTGGCCACATGCTGGTTTTCTCTCTTGATTTCTACCCTTTTAGATTTCCCTTTATGTCTTCTTCCTAGTTATAAAGAGAGCATTGCAGCCTCTGATAATGACTTACAAGCTTTATTATAAATTACTGGGAGCTTTGGAGATATAACAAAGAGGACTCCTTTTTCTTAGGCTGTGTTAGAACCAATCATATCAGAAGAACTTTGTGTGTGTGTGTGTGTGTGTGTGTGTGTGTTTGCTAGTTGTAGAATTTTTTGAAGCAGACAATCTTTCTTTGAAAATCTTTGTATCATTAATTTTTTAAGTATATAATTATGGCTAGTGTTATAAGAGTACCTTGCAAATCTCTCCAAAGGGACAAAATAAAGCCAACATAGTTCAAAAGTTCAGAATTCAAAGCTTCAAAGTGTAAGCCTGGAAGAAAGGAAATTCCTCTGGGACAACTATCATTTTCTTACATTCCCACCAGTGCTTTGCTGGTTTGTTCTGAAGAACCATTCTCCACAGACCCCTCATTACCATTTCTGCTGTGACTGGCCACAGTCACTTGAAATTTGCGTTAAAGACAAGGTATTTATCCACGTTGTCATTCTGCTTCTCTGAGGCCAGAGGATTAATCGCTTTCTCAAGGGCCTAACTACCATTTCCTTTACTTTCGGGAAAGGAAATTTTAAGAAAATGCCACTGTATGACCACAACTTTTCTTTAAAAAGAAATGTAATATATCATTTTAAAAAAATTACCAGGAGATAATTTTAGCCAGAATTCAGTTATTTAATTCATATTTGAGAGGTGACCTCACTTCGTAGCCAAATCAGGACTAGAAGTGCTCTTCTAAACTTGATGAAAAGCTAATGTCTTCATATGAGTGAGCCTTGTGGCCTGGCTGGGTGACAAGCATTTGGTCGGCTTTCATTTTCACCAGCTTAAATCTACAAGCTGGAAAAGGGCTAAATGGAAAGTGACAGAGAAGTCTTTCCAGGAAACAAAACTGGTTATGATGCATGAGGACTGATGCTTGGATCAGGCAATGAATCAATGTAGTGAATTGAGTATTAGCATTTTAAATAGCTCAGTTAGAATGTTTAATAAACCAATAACATTTCACTAAAGTATGCAAATGTCAAACAGATATTTAGGACAAGATAATATCTAAAGAAGAAATATATCACATGTTAACACCTTATGTGTTAGTTTCTTTAGATTGATTTATTTTTATTGAGTCCCTTCTATTAATATCACATATATCATCGATTACTTTTCATAGCAAACTTATGAGATATACGTTATTGTTATTTCTATTTTATGGACAAGAAAAACTAATTCAGAAAATAATTAAGTTTGGCTGACATTATATATTAATAAATTTATGATTCCCAAATTCAAGTTCTCATCTGTTTTGTTCTCAATCCATGGTTTTCTGATAACACCATAAAGTTCTGCCTTGGGTATCCATATATAAATTAATGTATATTCACTTATTTGTATATAGTTGTATATAGTTACTTACAGTAATAAACTACTAAGGAAAAATTGCATTTGAGGAATATATTTTCTATTCTTTTGAAATGATGACAAAAGCAGTTTTTTATTCCAAATTTAATTGCCCACCATTTTCTCTTGAATATTCTTACCTCTCAAGCTATAATTGACGTGGACGTATTGCTTTCATTAATATCGAGATGATTGCAAAAGTCCTTCTATGAAATAAAAATATACTAATATGCCAGAATTTTTTATCTAAGTATATTGAATTCAAAAAGGTTCGACTGCATAACATATATATAAACTGAACTTATATACCCAGGTTTACTATCAATTTGGGGACAGTTGAATTAACATGTTAGATTTTATATATGAGATGCATTAAAACATGAAGGATAAACACATTTATTTGGTAGGAATAAACATCTCCATTTTTACTATAAAAAATGAGCAAAATAAAAAGGCTGCACACTGAACATGTCAATTTGTCTTTAGTTGTCTGCAGAGCGTTTCTTCATGTGTGTGTTATTTGCCTTAGATTGATAGACATGTGGTAGTTCAGAGAGCTTAAATGAAAACCATAACATTTACATTTTTGCATGTGCTATATATTTCAGAAGAGCTCTACTTTAGAGGCAAATTATTGAGTAAAACTAAGAGATGCCAGATTCACTTAGGAGCCTATTGACTTGATTTAACTCAACAAATGGTTGTGCACCAGGCCCTCAGCAACTGCTGACCATGCAGCAAAGGGAGCCCGTTTGTCAGATGGTGCAGAGAAGAGCAGGATCTAGACCAGCAACTCAGTCACAAGGCTGATTAACTGGTTCTACTAACATACTTCCTAAACCTTATTTTGATCACATCTAAATGCAAGCTCTGACAACATCGCTGTTTAGCATCTGATACTTAAGTTTCCCAAACAACCTTCATAGCAACTATATTTTTCTCCTTTCCATCTATAGCTCAGGAGCCCCTTGAGAATCATGGCTAATACATGAACAAATTCTTTAAAGGAAATTGCTGGAGGAACTCTCTTTATTACCCAATGAGCTGTAAACCAAAACTTGATCAGTGTCTGGAGTATTCACAGAAATCTCACCTGCTTGGTTGGCCCCCACTCCTACAAAGCATTTTGTGTTTGAAAATGAACCATATTTCACTATTCAAGAAAAATCTTTATCTGGATTGTTTTCCTTTGTAGAAATTGGTTGTTGAAAAAAATTTATTTTTGAATCTCTTCCATATCCTGGAAAATACCCTGGTTTGTTGTTGATTTCTTTCCAAAAGTTTTTGAATACATAGAAAAGTGTTAATCATATTTTATCAGTAGTAGGGAGCATGACTGCAGGTCTTTCTCCATACACATTCATGAACACGTGCTTACAGGCATATATATTAAATACATAAATATAAGTGATGTTTCTTACATTAAGGAGGACTAACAGCAAAATGACATTATCAACTGCTAACAAGTCAGATAAGAAAACTCATTGTTCTATTTTTTTAACTTTTTCTTATCATTAAAGTTTTATGAAGAGCTATTTACTTATTTGATACGGAAGTTGAGTTTGGATTTCCCAAGTTACAGAACAAATATTCAGCTAACATAACCTTGGCCTGTGGACCGAAGAGGCCTCTGGGAACAGAGTTTATTTGCCTTCTCTCACAAGAAGGGAAGCTGAGACCCAAGTTCAGTAATGTCAAAGCCTAAAATTTGTATCTCTTCAAGTATGGGCCTCCTTTCCCCCTTTATTTTTCCATTTTTACCTAAACTCTGCCCAGTCCTGGTGGCAAAATTTTAGGCCGAGTCTAGCAAGTCAATGGGCAACATGCCTCAGTAGTCCACTGAAAATTGCTTTATCTATTACCTACCTCAGGTGACTACAAAATTTTTGCCTTACGTCCCACCCTGAGAGAGGAAAAGCAGCATTAAAAAATGCTTTGAAAAAAAGAAACCATTATAGAATCCAAGTCAGTATGTATAACATTATATCAAAAGATAGAGTTTAATATTATAAGCATTATATGTATAATTATAATATTGATATTTCATTAAATGTAGTGATTAACGTATAGCCCAAAGCCACAACTCCCACTGAAAAGAAAATAACCACAACTTATACTTTGTTATCAATGATATTGTCTTCATGTATGATGGACACCATATTTCAACATGCCACAGAAAGTTAACATCTTATCTGCTAACTACAGATGCAAGAGACATGACATGACCTTTTCTGAACAGTAAATTTCAAATTTCAATGTAATAGTGGACATTTACTATGTTCTAACGATGTATGAGGTCTCATGCTCAGAATACAAAGGGTAAGATAATAAAAGATGAATTAGACATTGTCCCAACCTCCACCCCCTCCCAAAGGGCTCCCACTCTAGCTCAAAATGCAATAGACAATATCATCTTATAACGAGACTTTCATTGCATTTGATAAGCTGCAGCTCTGAGTGGACTGGGGAGAGTGGGTATGATAAACTCAAGCAGAAAGAACACGCCAAAATGAGGAATTTAGGATTTGTGGCAATACAAGAAGTTTAAGGCTCTCTTGATCAGATAACATTCCATAACACTATTCTCTTTTTAATTTTGATGATTCTGTTAACAAATCACACAATTTCCGTTTCTAGAAGAGTCTTTCTTGCATAGATTAGCCTTTTCACATTCATACAGCAAAAAGAAAATTTTATCTAATCTTCTATTTGAAAGACAACAATTCACAACAATATTGAACAAAGAAAATCTATAATGAGCTGCCTCTTTTGATATACGTTAAAACTGGAGGCAAAGATTTTGCAACTATTTTTCAACCCTTACAATCTCTTTTTCTTTTCTTTCTTTCTTTTCTGTATTCTACTATTTGGGAAGAGGAAAAATGTTTGGTGAACAGCTAGCCAGAAACTGTCATAATCTGATAAAGTCCCATGAATTAACTAATTTGATCTTCACAAACAGGTATTAATTTTTTTTCTTTTTCTTTTTCTGAGGAAGATTAGCCCTGAGCTAACACCTATGCCAATCTTCCTCCACTTTGTGGGTTGCCCCCACAAGGTGGCTGCCAGGTGGTATTGGTCCACACCCGGAATGAACACCCATGAACCCAGGCCACCAAAGCAGAGCACGCCAAACCTAGCCACCACACCACAGGGCCAGCCCCATCAACAGGTATTATTTTTAACCTGTGTTTAGAGATGAGGAAAGCAATTTGCCTGAGGTCAGTTACCTAGGAAGTAGAGGAGCCTGAGGGATCGTAACTCAGGTTATCTGGTTACTGAGCTCAGGTTTCTCAAAGACTTGATCATTTACTTATTTATTCTCTGATAAGTCCTCTTGTAGTGTTCCAGGAACCTCCCTGATATCGCATTTGCCTCTTCTGACCTTCCTTGTAAATTTTAGTTTCTAAATCTCTGCAAACTCTGTTGCTTGAAATGTGCCTTTTTCACTTAGTTTTTGGAACCATCTATTCTTAGAAATGATTTTGGCCTCTCTTCCCCAACCATTGGTAGCCCTTCAAAGGCTTTGTGGGATGGTAATGATTTGTTACAGTTAGCTAAATAATACCATTCACAAAAGCAAAAGTAGCTCACAGCTTTACAGCAGCTAAGATATGTCTTCACTGTCCCATCTTCCACAATAGTCCATCCTGCTCTGTATGAGGATTCCTTTTTAGTTACAAAAAATGAAACTGAACCCCCATAGTATAGTAATAGTCCTTCTTTGCGAAATAAGATGCTAAGAAAGCAGACATGTCCCATTATGTAACATATAGATGAAAAACAGTAATATAGGCATGGAAAATACATTGTTCTTTAGTTGACAGTCACTACCTGAGGCACATGTGTGTTCTTGGATCTTTGTAACAGTTCTCAGCCTTCCTATTGGGTGCCTCAGACCACAGGTTGGAAATGACTGATTTAGACCACTGTTGCTCTATCTCTTTATATCATCTTTCCTCAGTTGGACACGCCAGGTAACAGCGACAACGATGTAGAAGTTGTTTTGTTTATTTTCCCCAAGCTTTCTTTTCTGATACACTTTTGGAGGAAACTATTACTCCTTGCCTTACAAACTTCTCTTCTGATTCATATCATTTAAAATTCTACCCTTTAACTTTAACCACACTCATTTTATTGGTCTAATTGTCAAACACCAACAGTTTTTGAAGTCCAAACATAGATTTTAATTGTCGGTTCTCTTAATGTTTGAAAAAGCAATAAATGTTTCAAACTGTGTTCCTCCTAAACTCTCTTTACAGACATGCTTTAAATTAAATACATTTATTGATTGTGCAAATGAAGGCATGATTTAATTGCGATATAGATGTAACTAGAGCTCAGATATGTTTGCTTGATGACTGTGGAACAGACATTCCTAAAGTGGGCAGGCTGGAAGTGGACATGCAGAGTCCCATCTACTACTGAATTTACTCTTTGAAAAGAAACTTAACCATCTATCAGGGTCAAAGTGTGCTATTTTTTCATGGTGTTTTGGTTAGAAGTTCACAGAGAATATAAACTGGTAATATGTCAAATATCTAAACTGAAGACTTATATCATAGAATCTGAGGGAGAGGAGTAGAAATTTTAAAATGCAACTAGACAATTTGGCGGGTATCATGCAGAGCAGACATTTTCCAAGGAGATGGAACATGAAACTACATTGAACTACAAGATTATCTACGTGTTATTTTAGAGGTTATATCCCAGTATCCCATAATGTTAGGTCATTATTATTTTGCAATAATATAAAATAACCTTTTTCAGATTGAATAAGATTTTCACATAAGCACACAGAAGTCCATTTTTGCTATTAACATAATTTTTGTTTGTTTTTTACTTTGTTTTAATCACGTAATTGGAAATGTAGCACTCCCTCTAAATCATATTGAAGGAACTCTGCAACGACAGGTATTTTCTATTTAATCTTTAGACGATGTTTCTAGCATGTCCACTGAAAATGTTACACCGAATGGCTGGTAAGGAATTTGACGTGATTTGAATGGTGACATTTTATAACAATTAGTAGCCTTGTCTATACAATAGAACACCCCCGGGCCTCTGTGGCCTGCCCCAAGCAGGACACATGACGGCTCTCTATATTGATTTCCATTGAGTCACATGTGCTTTGCCATCTTGCAAGCTATTTGAATGAATGATTCATCTGAGAACACAGGGGAATATTTAGAAAAGTTAACACACGAAAACAAACCAAAACATTTTTGTTTTGTTTTATAAATCCCATTGCTATGAGGAATTTCATATCAGGCAATGCAAAATATGTGAACATCATGTTGAACCTGAGTAAAAAGTGATTAGTGACTTCACCTTATGGTATTGCTGAAAGCCAAAGTATAACAAATAATTAAATCAGAATATAAATTCAATGTTCACTTTAATAATGTATGATTCACTTTTGCTACTGAACATTTGCTACTGAACAACCCAATTTCTTTTCCAGACTTTGCTTTATATTTTGATGGCTTCATTTGCTATTCATGCTGGAAATGACATCCGTGTGTAAACGCTTTCGTGCAAATTTGAAATTGAAGCCAAATACCAGAAGGGGGAGTAAGCAGGCCCTGAATTAATAAGGGTTAAACCATGCCAGTTAATCTCATACAAAGAAACCTGTGTGGTTCAATAATTTTGGCAGCTCACTACACAGACATTAACTTTCCCTACCAGTTTCAAGTTCACTGTCCATTATGGATTGCATTGTAACAAACATTTTAAGTGAAAACATTACAGTGAGGAAAGTGATACAATAAGGAGCCATAGTGAGCATTTGTTATGATTTCTGAAAATTCTAATTGTCTGCGGGAGGGTAGATGGTCAATTTTTTTATAATCTAAAAAAGGTTATCAATAAATTCTGAAGAATCAGGGTATTTTTCCTTATATGTAGATGTAAATAGGAAAATGATTTTATGGAATACTATAGCATAATTGACACTGACGCAAAGAAACATTTTGTAACGGATTATAAGGTATTCTTTGAGAGTATTTAGAAATGGAAATAGTGCTCACTGGCAGCAAGATTTGATTCAGTTTAGAAGCCAAGACAGTTAACCTCATATATATTTTTTTTAATTCATTACTAAACGTCTAATAAGGGGAAAGCTATCATATGACTAGATTTCAGCTAAACATTTGATGATATCTTCTGCATTGCTGAACACTGCAGTTAAATCAATTCATATCTAGCGTGCCTTGTTTTGAAGTAAAGCATATGACAGTCACATAGAACTAGGGTCAAATTCAGTATCTTTCTAAAGATAGTACTTTGTAACGAAGGGAAAATCATCCTGCAAATTTCAGATAATAATAACATATCCTCATCAGAGAATAAATATATGTGGAATAATGAGGATGTTTATCAAAGACCAGCTTATATTTCAAAGTTATCCTGACAGATTCCTTGGTGATATTCTAAAATGTATGCATTTCCAAGCATCTGTTCAAAGCCCAAGATTCCAGACCTCAGCATTCTTCCATTTGAGAATGAACTTGCAAATTCAAATTATATATGGCCCTGAAAATATTCTTGGTGATACCTATGGTTATTTTTTAAACTATGTTAAAAATTAATGATGCTAGTAGAATGATTGAAAACCCAAACCTAAATAAGTCTCTCTCAAGATAGTGTACATGCTCAAAACTCTGATTCAGGTTTCCATTTCAGATTATGAGTCTACATTTTTTTGAGTAACAAGTAATTGCAATATGTTAAAGGTTACTTTATGGTCAGTCTCTGAATGAAAATACTTGTCTTATGTGAAACAGAGCACTATTTTCTATATTTTCCTGTTAAAATGCATACTGACATCTTTTTTATTTGGAAGAAAGAATATCAAGAGTGCTCTTAATGACCTGAGATCTATAGGAATGAATGAGGGTCTTTTAATGATGAATAAATGCTATGGATCCTTCTAAATAGCTCAGTTTAGCTCTCTCACCAGGTGGAAACTATATTGCTCACAAAACCAAAAAGAATCACCAGATAAATCAATATTTCTTGGACTTAAAAAAAATGAAAGCAGCATTATACAGGATATTTTCAAGCTTCTGAAACAAATGAGTCATCTATGCCTCAGCAAAATCAAATATGTAAACAGATGCTTGACTAGTTTTGAGAAGAGAAACTGCTACCTCATAATTAATAGTGGAAATAAAGTATATTATCATCCTGCTGAGGTTCCACACATAAATAGACCAAATATGCACTCATGGTTTTTAAAGGAAATTGCCCAAGGGAAGGCTTAGAAGAGTATTTCAGAGTTTTGAGGGGTCTGTTCTGTTTCTGTTTTGTTTTGATTTTTTTCGCCATGCTGGGAAAGTGGACAACTTTCTCCAATTACTTTTCTTACATACACACACACACACACACACACACACACACACACACAAACACGCACACACTTTAAGGTGTTCATTTCTCTATGTATTTTGGATTATCTTCCTGATGTTCGCTTTTATTCAGTGAAAACTCACTGAATAATAATTTGAGGAAATTCCTGAAAATAAGGCTTGGAAACTTTCATAAGGTCAAGGACTAAATAGGAATTTATTATAGTCATGAACAAATAAAGGATGCCCTACTTCAAAATTTGATGTGGAGACCCAGTAGAAAATTTGTCTCTGCTGAGCTCTTCCCTGAGTTTATAAAGGAAGTAAATTTTGCAATATTTAGAGTGATGCCAGAATGACACACATCTGGTCCCATATTCCAAGAAACAACTTATTTTGATTCATGAGAAAGAGGCGAAACTCAAGAAAGATGACACATAAACTCTGCAAATGGAGGGATGTTTTTTCCATTGTCAGATCTTGGCTGCCTTCTGGCTTTCAAAGTTTCTCTATGTGATGTAGACAGAGCTTTATCTCAAGGGGTTTCCTTGGCCATTGGTGGCTAAACCACATTGTGCCTATGTAACCAAAAGGTAGAAATAGCACTGCCTATCTCCCCTTAGCCTACTGAAGCCATGTTGGCTTCTTAAATCTCTAAAAATCATCCACGATTGTAACTTAGAAAGCATCAGCTATTGTATAATGTTAAGGATTTGCTAAACAGAAGGAATCTGGAAGATGAATTTTTCTATCCTCTCCCTTTATGCTAGGAGATTCAAAGTAGAATGCCACATTACCGTTAATGCACTTACCGTTAACGAATACCATTAATTCAACAGCATAAATAACAGAAAAAAATTTTGTTCAATATAGGTGGAAAATAAAATGCCTGTTCTCTCAATATTTAAACAAACATGAACTAGGCATTTTTGGAAGTGAATTTAGCATTGTCACGGTGCTTTTTTTTTTTTTTTTGGTAGCAACTTTGAGGTATAATGTACAGATACTAAAATTCACCCACCTAAAGCATACAGCTCAATATTTTTTTAGTATATTCACAGAATTGTTCAAAAATCACCCCCAATAAACTCTAGACCATTTTTATCCCACCGAAAAGAAAGTCCCCTGACTCTCACTCCCAATCCCTTCTTCCTCCCCAGCCCTAGGCAAGCACTAATCTACTTTCTCCTTATAAATAGATGTGCCTATCCTAACTCACTTCATATAAATGGGTTCATATAATATGTCATCCTTAATGACTTGAATTCTTTCAATTAGCATAATTTTTCAAGAATCATACACACTATAGCATATATCAGTGTTTTGTTACTTTCTATTGCCTAACAATATTCCACTGTATAGATATAACACATTGTGTTTGTCTATTCACCAATTGATAGACAATTGGGTTCTTTTCACATTTTAGCTATTATGAATAATGCTATGAAAATTTATGTATAAAGTGGGATTGCTGGGTCAAATGGTAGCTCTATGTTTAATCTTTTGAGAACTGCCAGATTGTTTTCCAAAGTGGCTGCACCAGTTTCCATTTCTACTAGCAGTGTACATGTGTTCCAATTTCTTCACATCCTCAACAACACCTGTCATTATAGCCATGGTAATCCTGGTGTGAAGTGGTATCTCACTGGATTTTGATTTGCATTTTCTTGAGGGCTATGATGTTGAACATCTTTTCATCTGCTTATTGGTAATTTATATATATTCCTTGTAGAAATATCTATTGAGATCTTCTGCCTATTTTATAATTGGGTGAACTGACTTTTTATTAAGACTTTTAATTATTTTTATTCTCTTGTATTTTAGATGTAAGTCCCTTAGCAGATTAGTGATTTTCAAAGTTTTCTCCCATCCTGTGGGTTGTCATTTCACTTTCTTGATGATGTCCTTTGAAGTACAAAAGTTTTTAATTTTGATGAAATCCAATTTATCTATTTTTTATTGTTGCTGCTTTTGGTTTTGCTGTCATATCTAAGAAACCAGCATCAAATCCAAGCTTATTAAATTTTACCCCTATTTTCAGCTAAGTTTTAGCTTTTATGCTTAGGTCTTTGATCCACTTTGAGTTACTTTCTGTGTATAGTATGAAGTAAATAGACAACTTTGTTCTTTTGCATATGGATATCCAGTTGTTCTAGCATCATTTGCTGAAAAAGTGATTCTTTTCCAATTAAGTAGTTTTGCACCATTATTGAAAATCCATTGACTGTGAGGTTTCTCTGTATGCTCAAATACGTTTATCCTTATGCCAGTACTACATGGTCTTTTTTTTCTATTATTCCCATCTTTGGTCTTTTTTCCAAGCTTTATTGAGATATAATTAATATATAAATTGTGTAAGTTTAAGGATACAACATGACGATTTGATCCACATACATATTGCTAAATGATTACCACAATAAAGTTAGTTAACATATTCATCACCTCATATAATTACAATTTTTTTGTGCGGTGAGAATGTTTAAGATCTACTCTCTTAGCAACTTTCAAGTGTACAATACAATATCATTAACTATAGTCACCATGATGAAAATTAGATCCCCAGAACTTATTCATCTAATAACTGGAAGTTTGTACCCTTTGACCAATATCTCTCCAGCTGCCTCACTCCTAGCCCCTGGTAACCACAATTCTACTCTGTTTCCATGAGTTTGACTTTTTAAGATTCTACATGTACATGATAGCATACAGTATTTGTCTTTCTCTGTCTGACTTATTCCCTTAGCATAATGCCCTCAAGGCCCATCCATGTTTTCGCAAATGGCAGGATGAATAATAATCTTTATATTCTCATGGCTGAATAATATTCTTTAATATATATATCACATTTTCATTTTTATTCCAGATTTATTGAGATATAGTTGACATATAATGGTGTGAAAGTTTAAGGTGTATAATATGATGATTTAATACTCATATATTATACCATGTTTTCTTTATCCATTCATCCATCAATGGATACTTAGGTTGTTTCCATATCCTGGCTATTGTGAATAATGTTGCAGTGAACTTGGGGGTGCAGATATCTCTTAGAGGTAGTGATTTCATTTCCTTCAGATATATAACCAGAAGTGGGATTGCTGCATTGTGGTAGTTCTATTTTTAATTTTTTGAGGAACTTCCATACTGTTTTCCATGGTGGCTACACCAGCTTACACTCCCACCAACAGTGCACTAGGGTTTCCTTTTCTTCACATCCTCACCAACACTTGTTATCTCTTGTATTTTTGGTAATAGTCATTCTAACATGTATGAGGTGATATCTCATTTTGGTTTTGATTTGCATTTCCCTGAAGACTAGTAATATTGAGCACCTTTTCAAGTATCTGGCCATTTGAATGTCTTCTTTGGAAACACATCTATTCAAGTCCTCTACAAATTTTTTTAACTTGATCTTTTTTTTGCTATTGAGTTGTATGAGTTATTTATATATTTTGGATATTAAGCCCCTATCTGACATAAGGTTTGCAAATATTTTCTCCCATTTCATAGGTTTCCACTTCATTCTATCGATTGTTTCTTTTGCTGTGCAGAAGTACAGTCTTGATTAGTGTAGCTTTGTAGTAAGTTTTGTAATTGGCAAATGTGAAACTTCCAACTTTGTTCTTTTTCGAGGATGTTTTGACTATTCTGGGTCCCCTGAATTTCCATATGAATTTTAAGACCAACTTGCCATTTTTTGCTGACGTACGTTTTTATTACATGAAGTTGTATTGTAAAATAAAATAAAATGAAACAAACTGTGAAGGAAGGGTTATATCCTGTCAATTTATACCTATTTATTTTGTGATTGCAGATGAATACTCTCAAATATAATTTGGAGGTATGACTATTTTATGCAACGATAAAATTTACTAGAAATTGTATTGAAAAGTGGAATTTTATATCAGAAGCACCAATGAATGAATCTATGTTTTGTTTCATTTCACAATACTCCTTTAGAAGAATCTCTAAAACTCAATGCTTATTAGAATTCTTCTTATTCATTTGAATGAAAAACTCACACCTGAGCAACAAAATATTCAGGTTCGATACTTGTTAACTAATTAAAGAAAACTTAGTGTTGCTGCCTTATCTCAATTTTAGTGTTTATGAAATGGACATACTTAATATTTAGAAGACAAAATAAGAATCACCAGGCCAACAATTTACAAATAATTTTCTCAAGGATTTGAAAGGTATATGCTGCATTTGTATAAACAACATATGATTCAGTAAATACAGTTACCTAATCAAATACAAGTGTAAACTCAAAAGGTAAATTATCCACATTAATAAAACTCATCCATGAATTCAATTGATAATGTCCATATTGATGTTTTGATGCCTTTTTTCCACCAAATAATAAGGTCTGATCTTATGTAAGAAGAAATGTCCAAAGTACCTACTTGAACAAGAATACTGATTGGTTAAATAGATTTGATCAAATCTCATTTAAACATTTTTTGAAAATATTTATCAAGTACCTGTTATGTAGTAGACAATAGAGAAAGTGGCTTCACATTCATGATCATTTTTTATCTACTTTATCCAGATAATAATAGCATGTCCACCAATCTTTAAAATGAGGAAGCTGGATTTCTACAAGTTTAAGTGACCTGACCAACATCAGCTAAATAACTAGTAGAGTGGGATTCATACTCAGGTTATAAGACTCCAAATCTGATTTTCTTCGCACTTATCATCTTGTCTCTCTTTTCCCTAAATTCCTTTCTCTTAACTTGAACTACTAAACTGGAACATACACCAGCTATTTGGGTTTCCTACTTCCTGGAGCTTAGCCATCTTCTAAGACCCAATGTAACAGGAGAGCAAACCATTTAAAAACAGAGAGTTTAAGAGAGATTAGAAAAAACACAAAAGAAGCAAACTCAGATCCATGAGCTGTGCTAAGCCTACAGTTCTCCAAGGGCCCAACCACAAGGATATCCATACTCTGACAGACTCATGACTGTGGTTTGGCTCCAAGGAAGATAGAAGCTTTCACCATAATTCAGAGAGGGTTTGGACTCTTTTGCTTTCAGTTAACCATTCTGCTACAAAAAATTTGAAAAATGCATGGAAAAGTTGTGGGAAGGGCAAGACCTAAAAGCAACAATGGTATTCATAAAATATGAAAAGAAGGGTAAAATTCTGACTCACAGAGAATAGATTATATGGAATCAGGATGGTACAGGAGGAATAAAAAAATTGAAGAAATGAATGAAGTAGCAAAATGAAGGCACAAAAAAAGAGCAATAATTAAGATAACTAGTTATATTACAGTAATTTAATACAAAAATTATTTAACATAATTGCATACGTTCTTTCATTTCTAATTTTTCCATTTCATACAGGAATACATATGTATATGCTGAGAACAGTATACTGTTATAAAACCTAAATATATATATTTATATATCAGTATGATTTACCTTCAAACTAAAATAATGCACTCAGAATTATGAATAATATAGAATTGATGCATTAAATAATAATAATATAATTATTAATCATTCTAGAATGATGTGAGTATACCTTTCTACTGCTTTTATTTCTTTTCTGTTTTGTTCAAGTTGAGCCTCTTGCATAAAGCCTAGTACGCTGAATTTATGGGACTCAGCATTTTCAATTTTAGACTTTTAATTAATAGTTGTAATTAATCTTAATTTTATTAAACATTAAAAATCATCTAAAATATATATGTATTATACTGAATGACTTTAAAATGTCTGTTTTAGGAAAATGTTGGCTAGGAAAATTCTCAAATGAAGATAATCTATATTTGCATAGAAATTGGAGCAGTTCATTTCTCTCTAGGGTGACATGAGCAATTTGATAATTATTTCTGGTAATAGCTAATGTCCTTCAGAAATGTTTCCACTGCATATTCAACTTTAAGTTAACAGGTGGGATATAACTCAAGCGACAATGAAGGAACAGAGTGGAACTCTTGGCTATATATAGTTTCAACAATAACATATACGATGCCAGTATTTCCTGAGGATTAATGATCAACTGGAAGAGCTTGTAGTCCCAGGGCCATTAACTCCACGTGGTCATTAATTCTCTTAGAAATATCTTACAACAAGGACATTTGTAACAATTACTTCCCTTCTCTTAATACAATTTTTGGGCAGGACTCTTTTAATCTTTTCATTTTTTGAAGATGTTCTTTTATTACACGCCGACTACAAAAAAGTATCAATGACTTTATGATAAGACTTTGAAGCAGATATTCCGTGTATTATGTATATTTTGGCATTATTTTCTTTCTTATAACCCCACAGTGGCTAAGATGTAATATATCCTTCTTAATCAAATAGTTCCAAGTAATTTAAAGCACCTATTTAAATGATTTGCCATATAGTATGCATTGGCCAGTGGTTAAATTTATAAAAATCCTAGTTAGAAAATGTAGAGTATTTATCTTCAGGGCTGTTTCTTACAGATTGAACTTCTGAGGAGTTGCCACTGCTTGGAAGATTTATGTTACTGCTTTCAAGATGCAGGTCAAGTTCATGGTGAAGTTTTGGTACCTAGCTGTATTCGGGTTCTATAAAGCATGATTTCTACCAAAAATATATTTTTAATTATTTAATAACAGAAAACAGTGTCTTAATTTCCCATAACTCATTTCCATCATGCACATGAAAGTACAAATGTTCTACCATGAATTAAAGTTCTTTATTCTGAGATAAAAATTAATTATTTTTTAGTTATTACTAAAATAACATAAGAATATTAGCAATTCTTTTTAAAAGATATCCTATTTAAACAATATTGGAAAATTAATGTGGATGTGTATGAAAATGTTAGTCATCACAACTAGAAAAACATACCATTAAAAAGTATATAATTGCACTTGATTTTGCTGTTTACATTATAGTATGGAACTCAGTATGTTATTAGCAATTTTTATATTACACATGTATAGATAATTAACCTCTATCTTTAATTGATATATATTATTGAAACCAACAGGGAATATAACAAGCAAACCCCTAGCTGAGACAAGATGCACCAAGCAACTGAAAAGACCAAGCCAAATTAAGGCAGAATGAATTCCACACTGCCTAAAATGAACACAACGTCATAAAACCTGATGTCACATCTTATTGACAGTAAAAGTGCCGAAAGCATGCATGTTAGATTAGAGCTAACCTAATTGGAGGACGTGGGACGTTTGAAGTATGGTAATAGAGGCAGGAGTTAATCTCTGTCATGATACACCGTGTCACTGCTACTTGAAATTCCATTGGGCAATATTAATTCAAGCAGAGGTCTGAGCCACTAATAAATGAGGCAAATTGAGTCAATTACTAATTTCATGCTTTTATGATTTGGAGTTTAGCTAGATAATATTTGTAGTTTAATACACTGCCCTCTAGAGATCTTGACCGTTTACAAAGAACATGCTTTTGCAGACCTATTTGCACCATTCATTTTGTTTAAGTTCCCCACTGTCATGAGGCAGGGAGCCTAGGCCACAACGTTATAGTCTGTGTGTGACTTCCCTTTGATTGAAATCTTCATCAGAGTTTATAGCTGAATTCCTTGCCTTCTAGCAGGATTTACTTGGCCCTATTTCTCTCTGGGGAAAAGTAGTCACAAGATATAAGGCAAAAGCTATTTATTAATATATTTTACTGGGATGCTGCAAGGGGTTTTATGCCGTCAAGAATTCATGCACTTCTGAAAAATTAGTTTGGGGCTGGCAAGGTGGTGTAGTGGTTGTTTATATGCTCTGCTTTGGCAGTCAGGAGTTCACAGGTTCAGATCCTGGGAGCAGACCTATGCACCACTCAGCAGGCCATACTGTGGAGGCATCCACACACAACTCCTCACCAAAAAAAAAAAAAAAAATTGGCTTGATCTTCCACTTTCTTAAAAAGCCAGTTATGTTTTATGTTCAAATCAATAATTCTAAATTCTTCTCTTCTCCACCCCACTACCAAAATTATATACCAGTTCTCAAATATTCTTTGTATCGCTGCCAATTACCAAGTTAATTTGTGTATGAATATGTGCCCCTTTGGGAATAGTTTAAAGTTCCCCTAAATACGCATTTCATTTAGTTTACAAGAATTTCCTTTTTGCACGACAAACATCTAATGAATTAAAAATGTACTTGTTCATAATTATAAAGTTTAATTCTGGCTCATATAGAAAATGCAGAATTAAAAACAAAGCAGTTTGGAAGTGATCTGTAAAGATTATTTGTCAGCATATAGGCTTTTATTATTGAAAATTGCACATTTCGTATTTTGAAAATGCATGTATATAGGCTATACTTTATTTGGTTGAAAGGTAATTACAAGACAAACTAAGATTTTATGCAACCTATTTACTGATATGATTATCACAGCATTGCTCATCTATTTTCTCTTAGAAAAGCAAATTTTTGAAATAATCATATGAAGCACTCATTTGTATCAAATGTACAGATAAGGCTGTAAGCCTGTTTTTGGAGTTTCACCAAGGACCAAATAAAAATATAGTTTAAATCAAGTCTTTCCATCTGTGGTTAACCTGATTAGGAAGAGGTCAGTAGGGGAATGGATGGTTGCCAAAAATCCTCTTTGGCCACGTCCCCGCCACCAAAGTAAAGTAGTAAATTGAGAATTGAGTCAATTATGTGAAATAAGTCAGGCTAAAAAGCACTCTCCACAGAACTCTATCAATAATTTACCTCAGTTGTGTTGTAGGAGTTTGGGCCATGATCAAGGTCAGAAACCTAGAAGAGAATATTCTTATTCTTTCTCCTTCCTTCTTCCTCTCCACCTTTCCTCTCTTCTGCTTTTTCCTTCCTTCCTTTCCTTCCTTCTTTCCTTCTTTCCTCCCTCGCTCCCTCCCTCCTTTCCTTTCTTCTTTCTTTTCCTTTGAGTTATCATTTTAAATGTCTTCATTTTCCACTTCACTCTCTGTGTTGGCCTCTCTTCCAAAACCCCGTTATTCCCAGTGGAGTAATTTTCTTTGTTGCAGCAGAAGTAACACATATTCACACCTCTGATTCTTTGTTCTGATAAAGCCTAAAACAACTTCCTTTCTGAACTGCACTCTGTGCTCTGAGATGGAGAAGTGAACAGACATTAGCCAAACCTGGCCTCACACCACATTTAGATTAGTCTAGAAAAGAAGTGGTGACCCCTAGTCATGCCCTGATGCTGCACATTTAGAAACCCACTCGATTGGGAAACTCCAAATTTCCCCATTGTGCTATTTAGAAAATTAATGTACATAGCATAAAATATTATGCTATAATTCAGGATTCAGAGAAGAGATGTTAGTCCTGTCTCTTCATATTTATTATTTCCCTAAAGTCCTTATTAACATGATGATTAAACACTTGCCAAGTATCAATACATTTCCATTCTTATTTTCACTCACCAACAAGACTTGGTAGTTAATATAATCGTGTGTCACTTAAGGATGGGGATGTGTTCTGAGAAATGCATTGTTAGGTGACTTCGATGTTGTGCAAACATCATAGAGTGTACTTACGTGAACCGAGATGGTACAGCCCACTACACACCTAGGCCATATGGTTCTAGTTTTATGAGACCATCACAGTATATGTGGTCCATCATTGACTGAAACATCTCTACATGACACATGACTGTAATAAAAAAGGAAAGTCATTTAATATGAAACTGCTAAAATATTAGGAAAATAAGTTGCATAGAGTAGACAATAATAGGTAATATTTATTGAGGACTTATGTAAACTTATCATATTTTAAGCATTTTACATGAGATATTATTGTATCCATTTTATGAATTAGAAAACTGAGGCATGGAAAAGTTACATCAGCTGACAAGTCAAACAGTAGCTTTTGAATCTGTACAGGTTGATTCCACTTTTAACCACTCTGTTATGGCCTAGTGAATATAAACATATAAAATGATAAGGCTAAAAAATACAATTTCTATTTCCCATTATCCTGTAAGTAGTTTGGGAATGATTTTCTTTTAAAGTTGATCCATATTTTAAGCAGCATTTGGGCTGAAATGTTTGTTACTAACATGATACTTTTTTAGATTAATATTTGAAAAAAGATAATAGAAAGATTGACATTTGTGCTATTGCAACAAAATTTTAAATTTTAAATTTTGATTGTCATTTTTTAAATTATTCCTTCTTTGGAGAATGTTTCCTCTAATGTGCTTGGACTTTTCACTTGCTACAATTCCAAGACCTCAATAAGACTCGGTATTTGGTACTAGAACACTGATACAAGACGGTGGAGAAAAATCTGGCAGCATATTTGGGACAAAGCATTTCAAGGAGTTATAATGATAGATGAAATACAATTTCCTTACATAATATTTGTGTGTGTTTGTGTACACATGCACATAGGCACGTGGGCATGTGTGAACAAGGATATGCTTGTGTTTATTTTACGTTTAACAGATTTATTATTCATCTTTCATCCTTCTGAATCCTATTATTAGCATTAATCCTGTGGATTTAAATTAATGAATGATTCAAAAACAATTTTTTTTATCTTTTGAGATCTAATAGATCTCAGAATGGTATGACTATTTTTTTCTTCCCAACCCTTAGTAACTTTGCGAGACTTATTGAAAAATATTTTTGTTTTAATTTCCCTTACTCTCCTCCTACTTATTTGAAAAGTAAAATAAAATGTAAAAACATAATTAGGAAATTTAGGGCACCTGTTACCAAGGCAATGGGGTTTATCTTGGTTTATTTTCTTCTTCTCTCTTAAAATTATTATTCTGAAAGTCTTAGCCAGAAGGTTTTCCTTCTTCAACTTAACCAGGTATCTCTCCCACCCATATGTTTTCAGTTAGGAAAATATTGGCAGAAGGATATATTGTGTGTGTGTGTGTGTGTGTGTGTGTGTATATATATATATATAGTGTATCATTAATAGTAGAAACATCGAAATTTTGAAATAACAAACTTATTTAATGTTTAAAGTTTTTCATGAATGTAACAATCTAGGAAGTCAACATATTAAAGTTAAAAAATACTAGCCCTACCTAATGTTGACAATTTTTTGAAAACCGTGATATTCAGGATGTACTTCAATGCTATTAACATTACCAATTAAGAGCCATTGAAACTTAACAGTTATTTTTTTCCTATGGGAGGTGATGGCTAAGAGTTGATTCAAACCATTGTGTAATATGCTGTATTGCAACATTCTAAATCATATAAGTAATTAATCCAAATGCAATATCATCCCACAGTATGCATTGTTTTTTAGTTTTCACTTTCTGTGTGCAGTTTGAAGTCATCAATACCAATTACAATGAAATGTAGCTCATATTTTTACAACCCACCATCAGCTAGAATTTCTATGTTTGTTCAAGGGAGCTGTATAAATCATGGTTCCACAATGATTGTTTTTTATCATGGGATTTATTGAGTTTTGAAGAGTTTTAAGAGATAATAGATTGACAATCCAAGTAAAAGAAGAGAATTTTCTTTACCATAGAAAATATAGATAAAGCCCTAATGTTAGATTAACCTACAATGTTTTTAGTGTATTAATATGCACAGCATTGAATATCCTGACATTTATTGATTTGCCATAAGAAAACAAGTGAATAGATTGTTAGTGGGAATAGAAAGACTTTAGCTATCAGAGAAAATAGAGTATGGCAGAGTTCAAAAAGCTCTGAATTGGTGTTTTTCATTCCAGTAAGGCTATTGACCCTGCTTGCAGGACATATATCCTCAAAAGCAGGGTTATTTGAAAAGCTTTTAATCAGATATTCGCTCTGCTGTACATATGGAAAACTATATAAATTTAAAGGGATTACCCCTTATAAATTTCCATGACCAAATACAACTTCCAGGACTTCAGTGTTAATGCTTGTTTTTATTATGAGTGAGGAATTTATGCCACCCAGAACATAGACCTTCTTGTCCCAAGAAAAATAACTTACTCTTCTACAGCGTAAGCAAAACGCATTGTTAGAAATAGATTTACCTTTCCACAGAATTACTCATTCTGTGCTAAAAGTCAATCAGATGAGGGACGTGTGGGATGGAGAAGGTATGAGACCAGTGGCATTAATGTGTTTTCACTCCTAGGCTCATTGTCTCCAAATACTCTTGCATACCCTATCAACCATTCTAAAGAAGCTGTCTATATCCACATAGCAGTAAAGATATTTTTTAAATTTAACTTTATTTAAAAATTGTAAACAAATTTAAAGCTCTACTCCCCTAAATGACAGATACACATCACGAGTCCTGAGACACATCAGCGAGGAAGACTGAACACCATCCTGGTAAAAACGGCAGTGGGTTATTGACGAGCATGCATTCTGAGACACGTGGTGAGAAAAAACAGTGTCCTGGGACCACTTACACATGAGACAGAATTATAGGAAATCTTGGCATAATATCAAATTTTTCCTAAAAATATGAAAATTTTTGTTTTGTATACACAGGGCCTGATGTCCCTGTCGCCGAATAAAAATCTATCTTCCCCTGCCAGCAGTAGCACTGAGTCACAAGAAATGAAATAGCCTATAGGTCTGGTCTTCAGTTTTTAAAGAGATCCATTTTCTACCACGATCATTCTAAAACAATTAGAGCTCAAAGGTTATTTTGGCTAGAAAAAAGAAAGTTTTGAGAAAAATCAAAGCATTCCTTGATTTCAAAACTTCTGATTTACAGTCAGTCTCCTGTTCATCAATTTTTGTTCTACCTATATACCATAAGAGGTATAATATCATTTCAATGAGAAGTATTATATTTAAAAAAGGAATGAAATTAACAACTTGGAGCTTTTAGCAACTCTGTCTTCAAAAAAGAAGGAATGGAGAACTTGTAAAATTCTCAGATCTGTTAGAGGAAATGATCCTAAAAATCACATAAGAATCATCCAAAATAAACCTTTATTTGTTCTAGCTAACTGCCCTGAAATGTCTTCACTAACATCATCTATTTCTTTCTAAAACATTACTTTGAAATAGCGCTTGAAATTCTTTCAACTAAAGTTTAGTGTGGTTAATGACCTCCTTTAACAAACAAATGCAAATATCTCTCTTGAATCTTGTTAAAAGTCTTTCAATCATTCATACCTCAGTGTGAATTGGTTTAATTAACATGTTTTAATCCTAATTGCTCTATTTAAACAGGAAGAGGAAGGAAGGGTAAGTTACATGCCATACTTAAAGTAGGAGAAAGTTTTTTTTTTTTAAAAAAAAAAAGCTAATAAATGGGTCCCAAAGACAATCAGCGTATATTTTGAACTGTTAGCATTGGACAACGCTGTATAAGAGAAGTCTTTTTCTTGCTGTGGTGTATGCCCATCAACAATTAGAACCTGGAATTTAGACTTGTTCCTTTAGTAATATAATATAGCTATGTTAATGATCAAATAGGAATGTGTGTTCTGGCTTGGGAACCTAATTATTTCTAATGTTGTTTCTATGGAAAAGCACATTTTGAGTTCCCAAATACAAACTTTAAACTTTTTGAATGCATTGTGTAAGTTGGAAACTGCTTTTATTGGTCATTCTTTTCTTTCCTAATTATAAATGATTGACTCTAAAATGATTGCAAGGAGCAAACAGGATAATAACAGCATAATAGTAAGAAAACATTTGTCTTATAACTTCTAATCTGAAGCCTGATTATGATAGCTAGTAAGAAATCCTATATTATATCTTTTAGCAAATCTTTATCGAGGGTGTATTATGTGCTTATAGTGTGCCAGGCTCTATAGATAACCTAGCGAAGAAGTGGGTAACTTGATACCTGCCCTTAGAGAAATTACACTCATGAAATTATAGCCTCAGTTTTCCTGGAGAAACCTATGTTAACATTTTGACCTCATCCTCCCATAAACCAGAGAAATGCACTAGAAATTTCTGTATTTCATCAACAACTAAATGAAGTATTACAGTGAGCAGTAAAATAAAAACATACCTAAGTCAGCAAAATCTTATGTTAATCAATGAGTCTCATTTTCTAAATGTGAAAACATTACTGGCAAATCTATCCCAGATGTTAACATTGGTAAAGTTTTCACTAATTTAGAATTATGAATAATTTGGGTATAAGGCTCAAATTTACTTTTACAGTAGATAAAGATAAATGAGTAAATAAGAAATCAAAATGATAATTATTTACAGCAACCTTTGAAGAAGGGTAAGAATATTTGGCCACATTCCGAATTGCTGTATGCACTTGAAAATATCTCTTTGAAAACAGTTTGTAATCAGCCATTGTTAATTCAGATTGATCTTCTTTTGATGTCCATTAGATTTCTACTGAGTAATTTCATACTATACTATAATGGATTATGAAAGACAGTTTAAGAAAGTAAGCTAATCTTTCTTTATTTTTTCTACTAATCGTGCATAATTATTCTCTTTAGGTGGCTTCTTGTCCTAATGTTACTGTATGATTGAAAAAACCATCACGGACAGTCTCTAACATCATTATTATCGGATACACAGTCTAATATGTGACTGCCAGGGTGTCTGCCCCAGTATTACAGAGCCTCTTATTGTCTTTTTTTTTTAATTAAGACTTCATTTTTATTTAAGCAATTTTAGGTTCACAGCAAAATTGAGGAAAAGGTACAGAGATTTTCCATTTACCCCCTGCCTGCACATAGGTATAGGCTCTGCATGCATATTGTTTTTTTATGAATGCCAATAAAATGAGTAAAAACAAATATGAGACTATAATTTGTGTGTACAAGGTATTTACTTTAGATAAATATTATATTAATATATATTACATTATGTGATTATTATAATCTTCCATTCTGCTTATTTGAACATAAACTATTTCAGCCTTTCCATACTTCTATCCTACTCCATATTTTGTAGAAAGTTTTGGTTGGTAGTATAAAATAGGAAAAATTATTACTGTTTTTAAGTATGCATGAAAAACAGAGACTAACAACATTTTTCATATATATCTCTCACTTTAAAATGTAGGTACGTTTTCTTTTAATTCTTTTTTTTTCTTAAGGCATGCTTTTTTGGTGAGGAAGATTAACCCTGAGCTAATATCGGTTGCCAATCTTCCTCTTTTTTTTTTCTCCCCAAAGCCCAAGCACATAGTTGCATATCCCAGTTGTAAGTCATTCTAGTTCTTCTATGTGGGATGCCACCACAGCATGGCTTGATGAGCAGTGCATAGGCCTGTGCCAAGGATCCAAACCAGTGCACTCCAGGCCACCAAAACAGAGCGAGTGAACTTAACCACTCGGCCACGGGGCCAGCCCCCTAAAATGTGTGTACTTTTAATATATGTGAATGAGTATGTTAAAGCATCTCAAATATTAGTATTGATAGTAGAATTGATAATTTTATACCTTATTATGAATTTTTATTTCTTCTATTATTGGATTTTCCTGTTAAACAATAATGCTTGTTGAATAATGTCTGCCCCATGTGGTTTCTCATCATCCAGAAAGCTAGTCAGGGCTTATTCACATTTTGGTGCAGGGTTCTGAGAGAGCACAGACAAGTGTAAGGCCTCTTAAGTTCTTGGCTCAGAAGAGGTTCAACATCACTTCCACTGCATTCTACTGGTCAAAGCAAGTCACAAGACCACCTCAGATCCTTCTCTTTAGGGTTGATTCCACAAAGACTTGTGGTCACCTTTACGATCTGGCACAGTAAACATATACTAATACTGGCCTACATATCAGAGAGTGTTGAGAGTTGCTTATTTTAGGAGGACAAGTTGATTTATGCTTGCATTCATTTATTATTATAGACAATGAAGATGAGGATGGAAGAAAAAGGAGAGAGAAAGAAAAAGAAAGAAAGAAGGAAGAAAGGAAGGAAGGAAGGAAGGAATCAAGGACAGGAGAGAGGGAGGGAGGGAGGAAGGAAGGAAGCAAGGAAGGAGACAGATGGACTCAGCTAGATTGTATAAAACGTTAACCCAAGATGAGAGGGAGAGAAAGAGAAACTGAGGGTGCCTTCCAAGAAATCTGGTCTGAAAATGTAAAGGCAAAGTTCTGAGTCTCAGATAATATTAACAATGCTTGACATACACACAGTACTTTAGAGAATTTTGAAATAAACTTTCACATATATTTAATCCTCACATGACAAAAATAATGTACATGTAATCCTCACAATAATCAGTAAGACGAATATTACTCACAATTTATAGGTATGGAAACTGAGGCTCATTACATACTGTGCATAGTTGTTATTTTAAATATAATGGTATTTCCTTTTGGGGAAAAAGTTATACAGGTAATTGAGTATAAAATCCCGTCACATCTTGGTATTCTCAAGTGAGTGAGCAACAAGCCTATGACTAATTTTCACACCAAGGGGAGTCTGGTGATTAATGAAGCCAACATGCTGGCAGTTCTCTGGAAGGGCTGAATTAAGTGCACCTTTTCTCACACACACTGCAGAAAGATTTGCCAAGTATATTGAGGGTGTAAGCCTGATTCTAGGAAACATTTTTATTTGCTTAATAAAACTGTTTTTAAAAGATCTTAATAAATTTATCTATTTATTGAAGCAGTCCCAGCAAGATTTCAACTTATAAGTATTTAATGAGCTCTTAGCTCAAGTTAATATTTATGTTCAAAATCAATGAAACTATATTAAAGTTCCTACTGGCCTTCCTCCAAATTAGTCCAAATCCACAAGTTTTCTGTGGTTTGTAGTTAGACTTACTACTCATAATGATGACATTGCATATAGAGTCTATTTTTAATCATCTACTGATAGAAAAGAGATTTTTCACTGCAAAATGGGTAATGACCATGGAGCCAGCCCAGCAGCATAGTGGTTGAGTTCACGCACTCCACTTCGGCAGCCTGGGGTTCACAGGTTTGGATCCCGGGTGCAGACCTTCACACAGCTTATCAAGCCATGCTGTGGTGGCATCCTACATACAAAATAGAGGAAGACTGGCACCAGTGTTAACTAAGCAACTATCTTCCTCAAGCAAAAGAGGAGGATTGGCAACAGATGTTAGCTCAGGGCCAATCTTCCTCACCAAAAAAAAAGGGTAATTATCCCAACATCTATTTATTTGTTGTGAAATGTACCCCTGTTTCTCAACTCAGACTCAGGATTAACACTGTTGCCTGCAGCCTAGGTGGCTGGCAACCTGACCAAGTGTGAGTATGAGAGCGCATTTGAGGTTATCACAAATAAAGGCAGTGACCCTCTTGTAGATAAGTGGGATACCCACGAGACCCTGACTGCAGTTAAGACTGCCGTTTAACTTAAAGTGAGAAATGGCCAATATGTCCACTGACATTTACACTTTTTTTTTAACTTATGTCTTTACAACTGAGCAGAGCCAAATGCTTTTGTCGAATGCCTCCTTGTTAAAATAACATTACATAGTTTAGAAATGTCATTTTTGTTTTATCCCCTGGAGAAATTATATTCTAGTTAATGATATTCCCTCTAGTAATAATTACAGGAATTCCAGTTCTTGACTAAAAACACAAAAGACCCACATTTTAGCAAGAAATGTGTGTCAAAACTGATAACATACTTCAGGAGCCCCTGGGATTTGCATAAAATACATTTTTTTAAGAGTTGTGCACCAGTGGTAAGGCTCCTAATGCAGGCCTTATTTCACAGTTCTGATCTTCAGCATTTTAAGGACGTGCTTTCCAATTTAGTATCAAAACACAGACACGTTGGTATTCTCTGTTTCACGTGTTGTTTTCTTTACATTCGGCAAACTTGAAGATAAGGATCAGTTTCACTGCTTTTGTATCCTGCACTGCAACTAGCACAACTCATCATACATAGGTGTTCAACGAATACTTCCCGGTAAATTTCTGGCTATCGCTCTCAACATTTCCAAACATTTTATTCCTCCTTCATATTACATTTCTACCTGGGACCAGATGGCCTAATTGATGCCCACTGAGAAAGAAAAAAAAAAGAATCAAGCATTGATATGAGGCAAAATTACCAGTCCAGAACTTTAAGAACCCTCCCATTAGAAACAAACCACTGTGGAAGAGTGCTTTCACACGTGAACTCTGGTCAGAGAGACATGATGGACTGACCTCAGGGACTCACTCCCATCTATACTGGGCACGACATGAGTCAAACATGTTCCTGGTCAGTCAATGAGGGTCTGGGTCCTATAAGAACTATTAAAACAGCGAATACTAAAGGCTCAGGGCCTACCACATACACGCCCTACCTCCAGAGCTCCCCCTTTGCCAGTCTCTCAGTCTGAACAGCCTTTCCTGTTTTTGTACATACTCAAGGTTCTCCTTGATAAGTTCCCTAGCCTATCCTCCTGGTAAGTTCCAGCTAAGCCAGGCCTTTACTGGTCATTTCAGGCCAGAGAGTCATCCGTTCTTCTGAAGCCTTTCAATGTTTATGCTTGCAAACACTCATTAGGAACTTATTTTTAGGTTGGTGATATTTTTAGTTACTTTTTTTCCTATGCATGACCTCTTCCAATCCCTTAAAATTCCCTGAGCCCCAGCGGTTTGGGGGGAGAAAGGGATAAATAGGCTTAGCACAAAGGATTTTTATGGCAATTAAAATAAAGAATAATACTATAATGGAGGATATGTGTCATTATAGATTTGTCAAACCCATAGAACATACAAAATCGAGAGTGAACCCTAATATAAGCTATGGACTTTGGGTGATAGAAAAAAAAAAAAACCTCCTTGAGGACAGGGATCCTATGTTACATGTCTTTATATGCACAATTCCTAAAACAGAACTTTGAATATAGCAGATAATTGATAAATATTTGTTAATGATAATACTGATCTTTTGGGGAAAGGTATCTCGAATGTAAGAAAATGGAGTGGGAGGAGGAAACTGCACATGTAAAATGATATTAAAGTAATAAAATGGTATCACTCATATCTAAAATACTTTTTAGTTTAAAAGTATATTCACTGATACTATTTCATTTGTGGTATACATTTGTAATATCTCCTGACAAGCTATGAGTATTAATCTACCCAATTTAGCACTATATATTTAAAAGCCGGGACTAGATTTGACAAGTTTACCCACACAACATTGTTTGTGTGCCTGCTAACTTTCTAGAATAAACACAAAGTCTGAAACAGAGAATGCTGGCTTCACATAAGAACAAAGAAGCAACAGTACAGCCCCACTTCTTTTTCCTCCTAAAGTTATGTTCCATTAATGAAATCTGATACTACTTTGAGCCAATGCAGGGCAAGAACAGAGGTATTACTTTAGAACAGACTCATTTTCAAGCAGAAATCCGAATTGGAATGTCGGCTAACGCCAGTAGTAACAGAGTTTTGGCTACAAAACAATCAGTTTACGGACTTATTAACAGTTCGTAAAATGTATGGCATTCTTCTGGTTCTTGTCACTGGTGAACATATGCTCTGAATTTGCAACAGACTGAAGCGCCATTCCATAAATATTAAAAATAGTTCTGAGCATCACAATGGAAATATCTCAAACCACAGTAGAAATATGATTCTTATTCAAAAGGCAGCAGATCTTTTCAGATCCGATCAATGATGAACAGCACTGCCAACACATGCAGAGGGGATTTTGAGAGGGGATTTTGAAGGGGGATTTTCGAGGTCTTCTAAATAGTGAAAATTCTAACTTCTCAATTTCATACGGATACAATCAACATCATCCAGCTTCAAATTTATGATTCTTCTAGACCAGAATTCCAAATTGGCTAGCAGTGCCAAGATTTTTTATGTGTGGGCAAAGCTGTCTTCATAACATCAAACTCATACAATAATGTCATTAGGAACAACTTTCTAATCCTAAGTGAACTAACAGTTTTAGAACTATAGTTACTCCTATCTTTTTGCTCCCAAAATACTTGTCCGTAATATATTTTTTTGCACACACTGGTGTGACCATCTTCCTGCTTATAACATGAGCTACTCAACGTTAGGGATCCTGTCTTCTTCTTTGTAAGTTTACTCTAACTACTCAATTGATCTCCACAACACATCTAGCACAATGCCTAGCCCGAAACTGAACATCAGTGAGTATTTTTTAAATGAATGAAAGCATTTTTAAATCTATTATATCATTGGAGAGAGTATGGTAAAGACATTTATAGAAATACATATGAATCCTGGTGTTACTAACTACCATGCATGAATTTATCTCTTAAAATGAATTTTATCTTAACATTTATATATCCTCAACATCCAAATCTTAAGAACTTTGGCTCTATTTAAAGACCTGAGTTATACTGACAATGTATTATTGTGTATTAAAGTGTTTGTCATATTCTGGCATCATCTATTTTATCACCACAGATAATAATTTGAAATTCTAAAACTGACGCTTTATTAAAGCACCTAAAAAATATTCAAAAGTCCAGTTAATACTAGAACAATAAGATAGCCATGGTTCTACTTATAAAATAATATTGAAAAGGGACATCTTTAGTTACTAAGAAGACCAAACACACAAATATAAGAATTCATTTCAGCTTTGAAGTTCTTAGTCTTGTCTAAACACTGGCAAAGGATTTCAATTTGGATTTCAGTCTTCAGTGACGTGTTTTTGTCTCAGTCTCTAAATCCAACCCACAGATAACTACTAATTTAGTTGTGGTTTATGTTACCTTTTTATGTTTTTCTTTTTGATCTGGCACACCCATGAAAGCTGGAGAAATAGTACAATAATATTTACTTAGTACATGTCCAGGATGCATATTAAAGGAGGAGGGAAATACCTACTCAAACATTCACGCATAATGACAAGATCAAAGCATCCTGACAATTGACCGTATGTCCAGAAATAAACTGTAATTAAGGTAGATGAACAGAAATCTCCCCTAAGAATCTTTTATTGTGTAACTACAGGAAAAATAAAAGGAGAAAGCAAACTATATCTTAAGTATATTGACTATACTATTCTCTACTTTTTATCTCCCTACAGAAAGTATCTAATATTTTTTTCTACAAATCTGTGAATATGGTAGATGCTTAATAAGTGTTCTTTGTTCTGCAGCACCTTTATAGTTCCTTAACTTGCTTGGAAGCAATAAGCCCTAGGAAATAAGAATCAGAACATCATTCTCTACTTCTAGAAGCACATCCATCGCATGATAATTACTGTCTCTACAGCTGGAGAAAATATGGGAGCAAGAGATGTCTATATCCAGCAGTAATGCAGAGGAGCAATAAAATCAGAAATTTCTTTCAGGGAAACACTTTAATGATGTTACCTCTCACAGTGCTCTGACGATAAATGAGGCAGTGCTTGTTAAATAATTAGAAAAGTGCATTATACATACCAAATACTCAACAAGTGGAACAATTATTATCATCATCAGTCTTTGTTCCTTTGCAAGCCACTTCTCTACCCATTGAGACTGACTGCAGGCAAGCTTTCTAGAGATAGAGTTTCTCTAATCAGTTCTAGTGGGTCTTTCCTAGAAAAGTTGTGAAATGCATCTTTTCTCTCAGCCTAGAATTTACCTGGTTGGCTGCTCCACGAGCCATTCATTATGAACTTGGCAGCCTCAGAATATGTAGCTAAACTTAAAAATGTACCTATATACAGAAAAATAAGTCCATCCTTTGTGTTTCAGTTGATAAATCAGTAAAAAAGCGAAAAAAAGCTTTGAAAATATTAATTTAATTTCTTAACTGAGCCAAAGATAATTAATTTTGAGTATGTTTATAATAAATTCCTATATAACAAACTCTGGGCACTTTAAAAATGTGTGTGAACAACAGAATTATTTTGTTTTCCTGTTAAACTTTTCAGAAACCTCAGAATTTAATGGCTATTGACATTAATAAAATCTTCATAGCTCTTTTGGTTGGCTTCTCAATACAGGAACAAGCTTTGTGGCTGTAATTCTGCCAATGGTAAGAGAAAAAGAAAACGATGTAAAGAAAATCCATAGGCAACAATGGTTTCAGCTTTCAGTTCTTTGTTCCTTGCTGGCAACTAGTTGAGTAATAGTTCAGGACTGAAAGTAGAAGGAGAGACTGTAATTGAAGCTACTCCTACTCCCACATTTCACTCCCTCTGAAAATAGCAACCCCTGTTAGGTCAATCATTTGCCTGGAGCTATACAACATCCATGGTATTTCTAACTTATCCAGGGAAGCAATCTAAACCAAATGTCTGAATTCAGTTGAAAGCTGCTTATCATCAAAGTTCTCATTCATGCTTTTGGGACCAGACTGATTACTGAGAGAACTGTGGCAGAGTCGGAAGAAAGCCCCATTTATAGACTTTTTGCCTTCAGTAAAAGGTTTTGGTGCTGATATCCGTTTCTTCAGATATTTTGCAGATGATTATCTAAAATAATATCATGGTGATGACATAAATTTTTCTTTCTATAAAGTTAGACTCCGTCTACCTTAGCAGCTTTACCAGCCTTCTTTCCATGCCATCTGCATCTTGCACATTTCAGGGGCAACATTTCTCCAACACACCATTCCTTTTACATAGGCTTTTCCTGTTAACTACAACTTCCTCCCCATTTCCCAGATCTGCTCAAACTTCTATCCATTCAAATGGCACCACCACTGGGAAGAACTTCCTAACTCCCAAGGCTGGCTGCCCTTCTTTGGTGCCCGGCACTGCATTTTAAATATCCAATAATACGGTTTGCTTCCAACCTCCCTCGGAGTTTCCTAAAGGCAAAGCCCATGTTGTCTTTACATTTATAGTAACAGCAGCAAGCTTAGTTTCTGGAATAGATTTAACTCCCTATTATCCTATTAAGTGAGAGTAGTGTACTATTTGTTTGGCATGTAATTCCTTATATTTATTATTCAACATATTTTATAAGTAAAATGGGCTTATGCTCTAAAGGCAGATATGATTCAGTGCCGATGAGCTAACGTCATTTGTGGTTCAAAATGGACCTTATATTTTGATAACGATGATGAGCTGAGTGGAAATGAAAGGAGCTTTGTTGAGGGTGTTGGTGCACATATGTATCTTCTGTGAAGACTAACAAAAGAAGGTAGTTTATAGAGTAAAGGAAACAAAATAAGAATGACATAAATGACAGCAGAAGGCTGAAGGAGACTAGCAACTGATTGGCAGACAGATGTTGTTGATTCTATCACGATAGTGTTTTATTTGTGATTTGTGTGTGATTCTGAGGAAATCTGACCAAGAATGTGAATTTGGTTTCCATAGCTGTCCTACCCTCAGGTTCTTAAAGACTATGCTATTAAAAAGAACTCAGTCATTTTTCTGCTAATTAGAACCTTGTTAATACAAGAACTTGACACTATCCACAAATATTCTGCCTCTTTGTCTTTCAAAGAATTCATTGGTTTTCTGAATTTTTATTTCATAATTAGTTGATTATTAGCTAAAGTGCTTTCTTGGAAAACTAACTTAGCAATAAACTTTTACCATATATTATGTAAGAAAATCACAACAGTTTTAATTTGGCCATAAATATATTTGATTGCCAACTTCTCTCAAGTTCTTTTGATTATCAGTTAATCTTTATCATATAAAGGGTGAGGCAGTCACTTCCATAGTCATCCTGACACGAGCAGTCTGGGCAGGTTGTTAGCAATTATGACCAAAGATCAGCCAAGAACATTTCTAGACACGGAAGTTGTAGTAATTAAAACAGACAAAATCTCTGCCCATGATCTCTAAGGATATAAACCGTAAGAAAGCCTATTCTGGAAAGTAACGACAACAGAATAGCTTAAATCACACAAACTATTGAAAGTTCCTCATGGTTTCAGAGAAGTACTTGTTGCATCTCAGGCACCATATTATGTCACAATTTCAGTGGTGCGTTGGGTCCCACAGTTGGGTCCAGCAGTGGTAATAGAGCACATCAGTTTAAGAGGAACAAGATCATCAAAAACTCCAAGATGTCTACCACCCCCCCAGAAGAAGGTAAATTAGGAAGGCTAATTTACATGATCAGTCATTCTGGCTCCTCCCTTAAATGTGTTAGGAAGCTTCTCTTAGATGCAAACAAAGGGTGGTGAGGAGATTGCTATGAGAATTAAGGTGTGATTTATAAGTGAATTTGTTCAGATGTTTTCCTTTTTTGATAAAAACAACTCACCCTGAAGTATGTTCACAAGAAAGTGATCTCAGGAAGAGTTCAAGTGTGCCATGGATAGGACACGCTCAGTGGGGACACCTGGCTCTGCTGACTGTTATGTTGGTTAAGGATTCACTGTACCTTTAAGAGTGGAGCATTATCCAACCAGGACTGTCTACAGAATTAATAGAAATACAGAAATCAAAGATAGACACGTGTTGCATATACTGGCCAAATGTCTGTGGTGGAAATTTAATAATAGAATGTGTGTATGTGTGTGTGTGTGTGAATGGATTCAAGAAAGGTATATAATTAAAAAATCTCCATGAAAATTTCTGATGTACATCCAAGTTTGAGGAAAACTAAGGAAAGATAAGAGAAATAGGAGAAACGCTGTAGCAAAGTAATACTTTTAAAGTTATCTTATAAAAATACCTGTGAAAGGCACAAAAGGAAATGAAGCAGAAGGTGGCCATGCAGTGTGATCAGGGAAGAAAAGAAATGCAGAAAATGGTTTAGGTTCAAATAATCTGCATTTTCCACTTATCGACTGTAATTAAGGACAAGTCTCTTGATTTCTGTGAGTTTCAGTTTCCTTTTTGTAAAATGTGCATAAGAATAGCTATTTGATAGGACTAGTAAAGACATTCCATGGGACAATTTCTAAGAATATACCGTATAAATGATAAAGCACTCTGAAAATACTTATTACCATTGCTCTACAGTGAGAGAAAAAATGAAATTTAGAGAAATGACTTTGGAGGTCTAAATCCAAGGCATAAGAGAATAAAAACTGTAAAGGAGAAATAAAGAAGTCTGAACTAATACCATAAAACTGATATGATGACAAAGGCATAAGTGATTAAAATATGAAAGAAAATTATAAAAATCAAAAGGTAAGTATTAACAAATACATCATGAAATATAGTCAATAATTTCTCTAAGAAATGTATTAGTTTAAAAAAGTTTAAAAAGATAATATAACTTGCTTAGGAACAATGAGGAAAATATATGGAGGTTAAGTAAAAGGTCAAAGGGAATTTGTACCTTAATCTATTAAAACATGGAAGCAATAATCACAATCAGGTTAGATATGAATTAATTCAAGATTCAAAAATAGAAACCATACTTTCTTTAATCAACATGAAAGGCTTGTATGAGGGGACAAAATATACAGCCAATGGTTAGAAGAGCCAGGTTGATGTAAGTGGGATTGTTTCTTCCAACTAACGTTTGAAAAGCTGGGATGAAGAAATATACTCCAGGACCAGCCCCACTGGCCTAGTGGTTAAGTTCAGTGTGCTCTGCCTCAGCAGCCCAGGTTCGGTTCCTGGGCACAGACGTACACCACTCATTTGTCGGTGGCCATGCTGTGGTGGCAGCTCAAGTACAAAAAGAGAAAGATTGGTATCAGCTATTAGCTCAGGGCAAATCTTCCTCAGGAAAAAAGCATACTCCAATTCAAATCCTTTGTTAAAAGCTGTGATTTTATAACTGTTAATATTTTATATAACTGTGTTATGACATAAATTTATTAAATTGAGATGATATTTATGAATTCATAAAAAATTCAATACATATCCATTAATTTTTTACCTTCATTATGTGCTTTCTCTTCTATTTTTCCTGCCAAATCTTCATTGTATGAAGTGTCAAAATTATGAACATTCATCTTCATACCACCCACCATTCCAATAATATTTCTCAGAGACTGCAGCTCTGTCCTTATTTTGATAGGTCTCCTTTCTGTCTGTGTTCTCTACACTTACTTACACACACATTTACACAGTTTACTTTAGTAAACAAAATTGAGATTTTACTAAATATATTATGCAGCAACTTGCTGTTTTAAAAAGTGTCTTCAAACTATTTTCATGCCAGTATATATAAATCTACTATATTTTTAAAGTTGCTGCAGAGTATTCCATACTATGGATATATCATAATTTATCTTTTCACTACATCTATATTTTGAGTTTGATTCAATTTTCTCTATTGCAAAAAGTCTTGCAACATCTTCATACATACATCCATAAGTATATCTGAGACCCATTCTGTAAGATACATTCCTAGAAGGGAAATCATTGGCTCTGAGTATATACACTTTTTTTTTTACAATTCTAGTCAGTTCTAAAATTACTTACTAATTTACAGTATAATGTTAAAGTTTACTAGCTAAAGATTTATGCAAAATATTATTATTTAAAATGGATTAAAATATTGCGTAATTTACTCCAATCTGATATACGTTATTATCAAAATATATGGTTTATGCTAAAATTACATAATTTTAAAATTTTCATAGCGTAGTCCATTTTCTTCCATCAGGAAATGATCAGAAAGATTGAGTCCAAGTCCCTGGTACTTCAAGGGCACTGGATCAAAATTATAGCATCATTGTGTTTTAAGAATACTACTCCAAGAATTTTTTACCCAGAAATAAAAACAGTAGGAAAATTTGGTTTCTTGACCTTGTAATCTAAAATAAACCCCAAATCCAAATTAAATCAAATATGATCTTTGCATAATTAATGTGACAAAACAAAACCTGAGACTATAAATATAGGAAAGAAAGAACAGTATCTTTTCATTTGAGTACAAGTATTCATATACAGCAACTGATTCTTTTCTAAGCGAAATCATTATAGCACCCAAGTATGATTACTCTCATTGCTGTATGTATGTGTATAACTGGTGTATATTCCAAAGGGATTATAGATAAAGGTGGTAAAATTGCACAGCTTGTGACCAATTAGATAGGTAAGGTGAGGGAGAAATATATGTCAATACTAACTCCAAATTTCTTTCCTTTGTGATTGGGAGAATGGTGATTCTGTTGATTGAAACATGTAAAAAAAGGAGAAAGAATATATTTGATTGAGACTTTAGCCACTTTGTATCTGATAAGATGATACAGAGATGACACAGAGGGTGTCTAGAAACAGTTGTGCCAGGGAGGATGAAATTTTCCTCTACCCCTCTAGGTTTTTCTGGCTGGTCTATGAATAAAATTGACATTTCACAGAGTAACAAGAGCAAATTCAATTAAATTTCACATATATGGGGAATCCACAGGACTATGGGGGGGAGCCCAAGGATAAATTGGGCAGAGGCTGGTATGCCATCTTGAGCTAAGAGGAAGTGAGCAGTGGTTTGGGACTTTGAAGGGGAGGAAGACAACAAATGTTTGCTGGGCCACACAGAGACGGTGGGACACAGAGTGACTCTGATCTCTAGACTCCCCCTCCACACCTAGTCCATATTCTTTGTAGATATCTCTGATGATAGCTCTATTCCAGGAACAGATCCTTTATGTAAATCCTTTTAGGCAGTTAAGGAGGAGGTAACAAGAAAAACTTCCTGAATATTCTGTTTCTTAAAAATAGCCTAAATTAATCCTCATGCCAAAGAAACACATTTTGGGGTGACAAATTTTGCTTCCCTACAGTTGTTAACACTTATTACTGAAGATGAGCCAAGGACCTTTCTAGGCATTGAAGTTATAGAAATTAATAAAAAGATAAAATCTCTGCCCATGGACTCTAAGGCTATCAACCATAAGAAAGCCTATTCTGGATAGTAATGACAACAGAATACCTAAACAACACAAACCACAGTCAGTTGCTCGTGGTTTCAGAAAAGCACTTGTTGCTTTTAATTTTTCGGCCTGTCAGATCTAGGCTAGAGATATAGAATTGGAAAACATCTGTCGAGATATGAATATTAGATCCTTGTTTCAGATTTGCATGAAAGCATCCAGAAGGAAAATAAAGCAGAAAGTAAAAAATTTTAAAGGCCTGAACATTTAAAAAGGGTGAATTAGAAGCTCCAATTTAGAGATGCTTCATCTCTAACATCTGGAATTATATATAACACAATGTAGAAGTTCAATAAATATTTGCTGAGTAGATGTAAACTCTTGTTCATTTGCTTTTTTCCTTTTCTTTGATTATTAAGAATTTATGATAAATGTATTATAATATACATTATGATATATATAATATTATATACTGCAATATAATCAGCAGTAGGGAGACTGAAGCATACTTACTGTGTGGTCAATTTCCTTATCTGTCCAATGAGAATAAATTAACACATTTCAAAAAAGTAGGATTAAATGAGATAATCTCTTTAAAGGACCTAGGCCAGTAACTGATTCATAATAAGCACATTGATGGTAGCAACTGCTATTATCACTAATGTTAAGCTGTGAATGGAGAATTCAGAGTTTATGAATATTTGTCCTCACTCTATCAATAATCTATTCAAATACTGAGAAAATTCGTTGAGGATTTGAGTTAATTTTTCCTTTTGAGTAAATCACTATTAACTAGACTAACTTATTTAAAAGTTAGGGTAAATTTTTTAACAATAAATCAAACACGATTTTTAAACAAGTAAAAATAAAAACTCTAATCCAATGTTTTTTATATTCATCATAATTCTCATTTCTTCTCTGTATCAGTATTGTATTTAAAATGCCAAATTATTTCCGAAGTAATGTTCAAGTATAATATAATGGCAATGACATTTGGTCACGGCTGGTCTTCACAATTTTGTATGTTGTTTAGTTAACAAACCCAAAAGATAAAACCATTTTATAAAAAGATTTATCCTAAAATTATACATCTTTACCAAACAATTACTAATCAAAAAATCACCGTTATAACCAAGTTAGATCTTGGTTTATAGATATAGTCACTTTTTAAATTTAATTAGTATAAATTCAGAATTCTATTAATTGTCATAAACTACTTATGTAAGCATAATCAGAAAGATTACCCAAAGGATTGGTTTTTAGGTTTGACCCTATATTGTTTTCACTGAATTTGGTTGATTTCAGAAACGAGGTGTAGGGGAGTTTGACTATTCAAAATTTATATTAGTTTTTCATGTCAATAAAGTTGAAATACACACAGAGGACTGACCTTCAGCGCATATGCAAAATCTGATTCTCCTCACTATAGTCATGCACCGATACTGACTGACATTTCCGTCAACCAAGGTCCATGTACACGATGGTGGTCCCATAAGATTAGTACCATATAGCTTAGGTGTGTGCTAGGCTATGCCCCCTAGGCTTCTGAAAGTGTACTCTATGATGTTCACACAATGAAGAAATTGCATTTATTTCTCAGAACGTATCCCCGCCATTAAGCAACGCATGACTGTATCTCTACCTACCACCAGTCTACACCACTATAATTTTTAGCTAAAACTATTGCAGTAGTTTCATAACCTGCTTTCTGCTTCTACTCTTGACGAAAGAGTAGAGAGAGCCATCTTTTAAAAAATTCAAGCTAAATCACAACTGTCCTACTTAAAACTCTCCAAAGATATCTCTACTTTTATAATGAAAGAAACTCCTTCACAATAAACCATAATTCCCCACATGAGCAGGCCACACCTTGCCATTCCAACCTCACCTCTCATCAGACTCCCCTGCTGCCTCCTTCTTGGCCCTTTGTTTTTTTCCTTGAATACACCAAGCCTGTTCCAGTCTCAGGACCTTTGCACTTGCTGGTTCTTCTTCCTGAGATGCCCTTCTTCAGATTTTCCCATAGCTGACTCCTTCCAGTTCTTGCGTATCTCACAGAGGCCTTCCTTGAAATCTTAACTGAAACAACCCCACTGAAACCCATGCCCAGTCACTCTCTACCCTTCGTCATGTACCATTTTCTTCACAAAACATATAGCACCTGAAATTCTTTGTTTCTCTTGTCACCTGTTCCTACACAGAATGCAAGCCCTGTGAATATTCTGTTTTGTTCGCTATTGTGTCTTTAGTGTATAATATGGAGGCTTGCCTATAGTAGGGGCTCAGTAAACATTTGTCAGATTAATGAATGGTTATTTTCACATGCAAACCGAAATAAGTATACACATGTGCAGCATCAAAATTGCTTGCTCCAGGGGCCAGCTCTGTGGCTAAGTGATTAAGTTTGTGAGCTCCACTTTAGTGACCCGGGGTTTGCCAGTTCAGATCCTGGGCACAGACCTATGCACCGCTCATCAAGCCATGCTGTGGCGGCATCCCACATAGAAGAACTAGAATGACTTACAACTAGGATATACAACTATGTACGGGGGATTTGGGGAGCAAAAATAAAAGAGGAAGATTGGCAGAAGATGCTAGCTCAGGGCCAATCTTCCTCACCAAAAAAAAAAAAGGACTTGTTCTCTGTGTTGGGTGTCTTCTTGCTTGCTCTTCAAGATCCACCTCCACCTTTCACCCTGCTCTATGACTGGGAGACTGGCCCATGTAGACAACAACAGCTTGGCTTCTGCTTGAGTTTTGCCATTAGGGGGCACTTGTAAGCATTGTAAGGCAGAAAGAGTGAATTTGGGAATTTTTTCCCAGACTCCCTTCCCACCATATTGACCTGAGTGGGCTGCATCCCTCTAGCCTTCTACAAAAGGCCACAGTCCTGTCAGGAGAACATCCCCACACAGCTGCCTTTTTCAGACCCAGGGTTGGTAACAGTTGCTCCTTCTGACTAGTCTCAGGATAATTTTCCTTGAACCTTGCATAAACTTTTGGAAATAGTCTCTATGTTAAACTCCTCTCAAAATATCAGACTGTGTCATCTGTCTCCTGCTAGCATCCTTGTTTTGACATTTCATTCAAAAGATTTTTCACCCAGATTTCGAAAATAATGAATTGATTCATCTTTGGTGGCAGGGTATAAAAACAAAAGAGATATGAGCACTCAACTTAAAGCGACTTTATGCAGGCTCAAGATTTCTTTAAAATGTATTCTTCTCCATTTCTAATCTAAGAATGAATACACGTACACCCACCCACACACACACACACATATATATGACTGTATGAAGGATGCATTAATATATGAAATATTTTACTCCATAATATATTTGTGTTCACTATAATGTGAATAAATAAATAAAATATAAATACATTTGATACTTCAGAAAGAGGCAGAGTTTAACCTGTGGTTTCTGTATCCCTGGTCTACTGCTGCATTTCCTAGAACTATTCACGGTCTGTTTTGAGATATATGACTTCAGAGGATAGACACAAAACAATGGAAATTTGCAAGTTTGTCCTTAGGATCTTACCTCTTTTATTGGCTGTTTATTTCAAGGTTTCATGAAACTTCCTGCATAAAGATTAGCTCCCCTAATAAATAAGTTTCTGTTAACAAACAACAAATGTTAAATGATTCCATGACACTATCAAACAAATTTTAATAACATTTGTGGATTCAGTCCCCTGGAAATAGTATGTCTGCTACATTGTATAGTGAAGAATCACCAGATAATGAGAATTTCAGTTTTGTGGGTGAATAGAAAGCTCAGACAGCCACTGGGTGAGAAGCTTTTATTGTCCAAATTGGTCTTATGGAAACTTATAAATCACTGATCAGCAAATTTGGCTGATTACCAGAATTACTCAACAAACTTTTAAAAATACAGGTTCTCAGGCCCAAGCCCAGAAATACTAAACTCAAGTGCCTAGGAGTTGGCCTGGTAATCTTTTTCAATCAACCCATGTCCTCCTGATGATCAGCTGCTGTGGGTTACTTTCTGTGGCATCTTTCTAAATCCAGTTCAGCTCTATTTACCTTTGCTTGAGCATATTTCTATCAATTCCACTTCTCTATGTGCAAATTTCTGTTACTAACTCCATTTCACTACCTGCTTTCAGTTTCTTAAATAGCATCATTTTTTTTTAGAAGTTTTTTCTATTTTGATCAGAGTGTTACATTAGGGATTAAAAATACAATTGACTGAAGATATATTCATTTAAGAAAAAGAAATATCAATTTCTATAAAAATCCTTTTATCTGTAAGCATTAGCCAATATTAGTGTCTTAATACAATTTGCAATCAGTAGACATCACATCACTAATCTAATAAGAATTGAAATATTTTTAAAGGAAAGTAGAAAAATAATGATAAAATAAATTAGATTATAGGTGCACCTTAATTTATGAGAGAAATGTGTTTCTGAAAGATTGGCTATTGAGGTAATTTCTATTAACTAAATTATATTTTCCCATTGACCAGGGCTTATAATTGCAAAGGCACGATCCGTAGAGTGGGGTGCAAAGGAGAATGTGATCTTGAGGCTAAAACAGAAAGCAAACAAAACTTTGAAGAACAATTATTTTTTAAATGATATGTTTAAATATAAATTAGAGATGTTGATAAAATAATAATTCTTAAACACATCAAGAAACAGTGCACCTCACTCCCCATGCATTTAAGGTTCTAGACATAAGTGAAGGTATGAAACCTATAGGAAGACAGAGATTAGATAAAGCATGTTGCTACTTCTTTCCTGTTGGGGTAATGTAGTATCTCTGTGTCCCTAGTAACTGTGATCGTTTTAAGATCCTAAACTTATAGCAAATTTTAATTAGCACTGATGCCTCTATTATTTTCTTGTACTGTGACATGCAAGACTATGGGGATTGAGGGGGTGAAGTCAGGAAGACTGTTTCTGAAAGCTGATATTTTTTAATGCATTTTCAGTCACCCAGAACATTTCGTAATATCAGGTCCCCAGATTTAGTATTTTGATAAACATTAGTTTCTCTATACTTAATTTCCCTTCAGGAAGGTCTGCCCAAATTCTTTCAGGATAATTACAGTCGTGTGAAATCTCATTTTCTTTATTTTTGAGCCTGAGTTTTAGAGGGTATAAACATTTGGTCTGACAGACTCTAAACTTTTAATGAGTTAAAGGTTTTTAATGGCTGCTAGATTGGACCCGTCTTTTATTCAACATTTTCGACCCAACTGCCCAATGGAATGCTTTTTCATTTGACCTTCCTCTCTCCCAAGCAACTTAGGTACTTCCCCTGGTAGAACTCTGATTAGGCTCACAGTAGCAAACAGTGGGATTCCGTCCTTCTCCAGCTAGAGCTGTGCTGGAGTAGGGAGCTGATGGAGATACTCACAAGGTTAACTGCCTACGAGTGTGGAGTGTGTGCCCCCAGGGGGGCTACGGCCCTGTGATACAGATCCCAGCAGTTTTCACACTCACTTTGTAAGATGTGAAACCCCCGAGACATGACACGGGGTTGGAAGTCCTCACCATCAGTCTCTTCCACTTCTATTTAAACTGTGGAGTTGCCAGTTCCATTAAAATGCAAGGCACTGTTATCAGAAAAGACCTGGTTTTGTTAAGGGAATGAACAATTAGGGGCAGCTGGAGACTGGGGGTGGTCAAAAGACCACCTAAGTTTTATTTCATTATTACAGAGAAGCAAAGCAGTTGTGGGTTGTTGGGGCCATTGAAAAAAGAGAGAGAAAGCTGAAATGAACCAGCAGAGCAGTATTCAACATTTGCATGCCAGCTTTCTTAGACTTTTGCTGAATAATGACTCTTTCACTCTATTAATTATCTTTCTATTATTAAATTTGTCATGTTTATATTATCAAAATCACAGATCATAATCACAAATATCTAATGAATTCTAATGAGCTTATCTTGAAAGACAGATATTTGCTGTCTAAATTGTATCATTCTTACATATTAAAAGTTCAACTTAAAAAGGTCTCAAAAAAAAGAAAAAGTCATTTAAGAATAAAAGGAAACATATTTCTAGCCAGTATTTCAGGAGAAATCCTGTCATTTCCCTCCACTGCAGCTCATCATAAAAGCTCTAAGGAAATAGTGTTTAAAATCAATTAACCGAGAAGGCTAAAATCAATTTAACAAGAGTTAGCTAATGTTTTACTAAAGCGAACTCTCTTTTCTTTAAACATGATTAATATCATTTAGGGGTTGTTATTAGTGGTGTCACTTCTAAAAAGTGTGACCAATTTGTAGTGAAAGGGCCTTTGTGTACACGTAGTGGATTTATGGGAAGCACAGAAATGTAACTCGGTATTAGTGATTGCATCTTTTCCTTGCCTTTGATATTTTAAGCGAATACTCTATTTTTACTCTGTCTCCTTGGAATGTCTCCTAAAGGTCACTGAAGGATCAAGAAATACTTAACCTATAACCACCCATGATTAAAACAACTCTATGCAAATTATATTCTAGTATGGCATTTAACTATGTTGATATTGGGTAGAATCATAAAAATCAGTGGATTTTAGAGTTAGAAGGGGCTAAATAATATAGGCCAGTAATTTTCAAAAAATTTATAACAGCTTATTCCTTACAAGAACCCCAATATATACAAATGCTTTGAATGTACCTGCTATGACTGAAGGGACAGGTTATGTAGCTGGGCTTACTGGTTTCATCACAGCTCCCCACCCCCAGCCCAAGGCCCGCTATTTGAAAACCAGACAAAATGACCTCTTAGCTTAACATAACAGGAAACTGAGACCCAATGTGTTTAAATGAGTTGTATATGTTAGCACAGCACAGTCACACATTGGAAAGATAACTTGATCCATATCTGATATTAATACTATGATTTATTGATCAATTGATTTTGCTTCTCACTGTCCATGTCCTAATACATTGTTTTCACCAGAGAGTTTTTTTAAGTTTTTCTCCCCAAACCCAGTACATAGTTGTATAGCCTAGTCATTCCAGTTCTTCTATGTGGGACAGCGCCACAGCATGGCCTGACCAGCAGTGTGTAGGTCCACATCCAGGATCCATCCGAACTGATGAATCCTGGTCCACTGAAGCAGACTCTAGGAACTTAATCACTCAGCCGCAGGGCCAGCCCCCACCGACAGAGTTTGACACTTCATAGTAATTTGCTTTGTCAGATCATGGTGCTACTGTGAATCGGATCCACAGATAAATCTCTTTATCTCTTCTTGAAAAAGATAACAAAAACTGAAAATGCTTTACTGTTGGCTGTGAATAATACACTTTTCACTATCTTTATATGCATATAAGACTCCTAGCCACCAAAAACATCATATTTATCTCGGTAAGTCCTGCTCTTGCTAATAGTAGTGTTAAAAAGAATAGTCACCATGGAAGCGAGGTAGTACCTTTGTATACATTAGGTTGAATCACATGACATAGCCAATATTTGAGCTTTTTGATCTACAAAAACATGTTCGTGTGACTTAAGCTAATACAACCCATACCACTTCCATTTGCCCTGTAATGCCACCACTGTCTCCATTCTCTAGGTGAGGAACCCGAGGTTCACAAAGAAGAACTTTGCCAGAGGGCACACTGGCAGCAGTGTTAGAGTGGGGTTTGGCCATATGCCTCTCTCCAAATCTCATGCCTGTGCCCTTGCACCCAGCTGCCCTATATGTTCAGATCATGTGAATGTACAAAGAAAGCAAGTTTGTTCAAAGCATAGCTTAGGTGCGTGAAAGTGGGAAACATTAATCTCAGATAAAAATATTTCTTTATGAACTAAGCCAGGCTTCCTATATTATATAATAATATTTACTAAAGTTGTGATCAGACATCAACAGTACAGATTGTCTGAGATTTTTCAGCCACCTCTAAGCCCACAGCTACATCAGCTGTCAATCTTCTGTAATTTACTATAGCTCATATGCACAGTCATCTTACCTCACGTCATTATCAAACCAGGAGATCTCTATTTTGTCTAGAATTTTGAACTAAAATAAAAACATATTAGACCAAAAAACAACAAAAGAAGACTATTAAAATGTGAGAATGTTGCCTTGGAAGTTGTATCTAATTTCAGAAACAGTTAGGTGGAAAAATAATCAGACTTTGTGACTGGGAGCTTTCATCTTTTAAATTCAAAGGAAATGAGTTAAACACAAAACAACGACAACAGAAAACCTTCTATTGTGAAAGAAAGATAAACTAAATAGATGAAGAAAGTACTATTGACTTATGAAAAGATTATTCGACCCCATCAGAAAGAACATCAAATGGCTCTCAGGACCCAAGAAATTAAAGTGTATGTCGAGTAGATTGGACATCATTTTCTTTTACAATAATTCTAGAGTATTAGTTCAATAAAAGTAAAGAATTGTTGAAGCTGAAACAAACTGAGAAATTTTGAACATTTTATTACATTTTATCGTATCCTTAGAAAAAGACTGTTGGGCCTCTTACATAAATTATTTACTAAAAAACAAAAGGCAAAATTAAAAATGAGACACATCAGGAAGAAATGGAAACCCATGAAAATTCTCCTAATATTGACTATATTCTTGGTGTTTTTATTTATTTTATTTTTTGTATGGACATATATCTAAAAAGCCCAATTCTATTTTTAAATAGATGTTATGATTCAAACAATTTTTAAAAAATAATTTTTCAATTTCTTCTTGACTTGCACTCTAACTGGTAATCAAAAATAGTATGGGCATAAGGCTGCATCTTCTGACACTTGTTTTTTGGTTTTTATTTATATTAACAGAATATTGAAAGCCTAGCAAAAAACTCTCTATATTGCCTTCAAATAGAAAAGTTTACAAACATGATCTATACGGTAAGGAAAGTTCTTATCAATTCAGAACAATATTTTAAATATATTTTATTACTAATATCTATAAATTCAATACAGACTGTTTTTTTAATGCAAATTAATTGGATGTAAGTGTAATCTGGTTATATCCTCTGTCACCTATGGATGGTCACAATTGATTCCGCCATTCTGAATTACCAAGAAAAAGCGGCCCCACCTGTCTCTGATCCAGGGCATCCTTTCCTGTGCTGGTGGTGGGCCAGCAAGGACATCCTTCCAAAATAAAATATCTTCCTTCTGTCAGTGATCTAACATAGCAATCGTCCTCTGCTAGAACCTCAAAGAGCTTAGGATAAATTTCAAATGAGCACTCCAAAAATAATTATTAAAAAGAAGAGAGAGTTCTCTGTGGCCTGAGGACATCAGGGAATTGTTCATGAGCAGATGGGCCTGGAGGGGAATGGAAGAGAAAAGGTAAATAGAAAAAGTAAGAAGAGACTCCCAGCAAGGGAAATGTCACACGGGATGAAATGGTCAGGAAAGCCCAAACAGACTCTTCATTTTCAGGATTTTATCACTTTGACTTTAAATGATTTTTGAGTGACCCTTTCATCTTCAAGGATTTGTAACTTTGCTAAGAAATCATTTGGTTCAAAAATTCTGTGGAAAACTTTGAAAAACAAAACTAAGGAGACAAGTTGGTTTCTATAAAATGACAGTTCTGAAGTTATGATTGGATCCTAGATGCAGACAGATTTGGCTTTGAACCACAGCTCCACTGCTTCCAGCTGGTTGACTTGGTAAAGGGGATTTACGGTAATGGGGACCAGGTAATGAGAATTCAAAGGATCACCATCAAGTTCATCTTCTTAGTAAAATGCTTAGCACAGCAAACCTAAAGCACAATCATTGATCCTGGTCATTATCATTTTCAATATATTGTTAGAACTGTTAAAAGGGACCTTGCCGTTTTTAAACAGTAAGAAGAGGAAGAATTATAAATAAATGAAAATTGAATAGGTTTTGGGAAAAATAAATAAGATGTTCACCTCTCTCTATACTAAAATAGACAGTGTGTCTTGATTTTTATAGTTAAATGTAAAAATAAAAGCACAAACAAAGCAGTAAAAACTGAGAACTGAATAATTTATCAAATTTCTGGGAGGGGAGAACTTTCTATATATAAAAGCATTAGTGAAATAGACACTTATTCACAGCTGGTGAGAGTGTAAGTGTTTTCTGTTCTTCTCAGACACATTTTTGTAACGTGTATTGAAAACCTTAAAAATATTCATGTCCTTTGAGTCAGTAAGTCAATCTATCGAAGCAAATGCTTAAAGTCTACTGAAGAAATAAAAAATGTCTACAATGGTTTATAGAAAAATATGTTCAAGTCAGTGTCGTTCATAAAAGGAAACAAAAAAATAATCCTGGAAATAACCTAAATGTCCAATAATAAGGGAATATTAAATTAATGTGGTATACCCATACTATATAACATCACAAACCATATAAGATGCTATTTATAAGTTTAATGACATAGAAAAGTTTTATATTTCAACATTAAGTGGAAGACAAGCAGGATACAGAATCATAAATATTAAACTTGCAGCTATAAAGCACTATGTGGAGAAAAATGGAAATACATGGAAATATTAAGTGTTTATTTCTTGAATGGTGAGATTATGACTTGTAAGAATTTTTTTCTTTATGCTTTGTAGTATTTAAACATTTTTAAAAAATTAACGGTGGAAAAAATTACTTTAAAAAGACAGCACGCAAATTAACATTTTTTTCAATGTGGTAAAATATAACATAAAATTCAATCATTTTAACATAAAATTTACCATTTTAACCATTTTTAAATTTACAGTTCAGTGTATTAAGTACATTCACATTGTTGTACAATATCATCACCATCCATCTCCAGAATTTTTTTCATTTCCAAAACCAAAACTCTGCACCCATTAAATAAGTACTCCCCATTCCCCTCCCCACCCCTGCCCCTGGCAACCACCATTCTACTTTCTGTCTCTATGAATTTGACTACCGTAGGAACCCCATACAGTGGAATCACACGATGTTTGTCCTTTTGTGACTGGCTTGAGAATTGTATTTTTGCCAATCATTCTTTTTTCTCTCCAGGAAAGTAGTAGAAAATAAACCAAAGGGTGGATAAGGAAATAGAATGATAATAGGCCCAACAGGCTCCAGAGATTGTAAAATAGTTGAGATATATTATGATTGGATCTAAAAAATGTAGTGATGTACAACAATTTTAATAACCATTTGTATGTCAAAGGTTTTAGTATTTTTAGAGTTTAAGGAATTTAGACACTCTCTTGAAAGGATACAGCCTCTTAGCGACAAGCATGAAAAGAAAATTAATTACCTCTTATCAACATAGAATTATTTTAAAACACTTCTTTCAAACATAAAACTAGACAGAAAAAATAAAACTCTGCCTATACTAAGGAAGTTCTCTGCCAAAGTACTGGCTTCTCATTTTACTGAGTCTGTTAGTCTATGATATCTACAGTCAAAGCAGTTTTTAGAAATATTCTGATCATACTTAAAGTACAAAATACATATGAAATGACATAAGAAAAGACTCATATGTATATTTTGGAAATTTAAGAATATCTATAGTACAGTTAGCCACTTTAACTTAACTGCTTGAAGTACACAAACATAGTATTTAAGAAGACATTTTCTTCAGGTCTAGTAAGGCAGACTCTCTGTATATCATACACATGCGTGACTTATACGCACAGGAGTTCAATTCTACACAGAGGGTCCACACAGGCTAACACGGATACACTCAGTTGTCATAAGTTCTCAACATTGCCCCCAAGTGCCCCCTTACAGATTGGCTTAGCATGTCCCTGCCCAGTGAAACTTCTGAATTTACGTTAGGCAGAAAATTGTGTGACTATTTCAGCATAGATCCAATTATTTTCTCAGATATCTTTAAAAGGGGCTCAGTTGGAAGAGGATACAGGATGGGTAAGTTTGAGTCTCAGGGACATCAGATGGACAGAAGCTAAGTCCTATAGGTTTATCGTTCTGAATAATTAGTTTCAGTACAGAAATTGGGCTGGCACTGAGCAAAACTACGTGAAAGTGAGGCAGTAAAATGGGCAGCTTGAGTAGCTGATGGAGAGAGACAGGAACCAACAAAACTGAGAGTGATCTCAGCTACAAAAAAGAAATTGTCTGTGTATTCCTTGAACATAAACATATCCACTACTGTGAGCCAGTGTTTAGAGAGAATGGTGTACTGAGAGGAAAAGCTAGAATTGGATTTGTGGCGTCTAAGTGTACTACGAGAAATAACTAAGAGACGGAAACTCTGAACTCTGCACTGAGAGAAATAACTAAGGGTTGGAGATGTGGAGACGGTACACACCAGTTGTTATGAATTGTATTTTGAATAATAATGAAACAAAAGAGGAGAGAAAAGAAATTTGAAATTTCCTTTTGTGACACTGATCTTAGTATCACCATTTTGGACCATTTTCATATATTAAGTGTTGTTTCAAAAATCCACATCTTTCTTTTGAATTTGTGACTTAACACCACATGGCAGAGGAGAAGACATGATTTGAACTATATGAATAGCGGAAAGTGAAGACATTGAAGCGTTAGTGAAGAGACCACTAGTTTGACCTTTTCCTGCTTTGTTTTTTCCTCTTGGACTTTTATGAAAAGACAGAAGTTCTGTCCTTTGTCAGTAAATTAATTTAGTGTGCCTTGCTAAAAGGCAGGCGACTGGGTGGCTAGCTCCTCCCTTTAGAATGTGTGACAGTCAAGTCAAAAGGAAGAGGCCATAAACCTCTACCACAAAATATTTTACTATAACGAAAAAATTATTTCTTTCAATTTTTGTTATTACATGTTTTAGGTCAATTAATCTAAATTGCATCCCAACTCTTAGTTATTACTTTGAACTTGTCTTTACTAATGACTGCTTAACCCTGCCATCAGCTCAGATGACTCCTCCAAAATTGCTTTTTTTTAAAATTTAGGGTTCTGTTACGATGTCGCACCTTGAAAACTAAATATAATCAAACATGTCTCAAGTGATATCAATAATTAAATTTCTGGAAGCGTTCCAATTCGCTTGGTGTAACAAATTCAAATATAAATTTATTGCTAAGGGCAAAACCAAAGTAATGTCCTGCAGTGACCTGGAAATTTAGTTAACATAATAACTAACAAAAGTTTCTGAAAGAATAGACAAATTGCTCCCAACTGCACATGAAAAGGAATGACATAAGGTTAGACAAAAGATTTATGATCTAAGTGAATTTCTTTTGAAATGCAAACAACCTCAAGACTCTTTACAGCTCCCTTAGGGAAAATCTCCTGGGTGGTATCATTTGTGCTGCGGGGTCTTAGAATAGGCTGGTAGGGTGCTAATGGAAAGTATGACAGTCTTGGTGGTTGGGGATTAATATGTAGGAATCTCTGAAGCATTTACTGAAGATGCCCACATAAATCTCTACATCACTCCTTGAGAGGCATTTTCCTTGTTGCTGCTTTCCGCTTGATGTTTTACACAGTTTTATTTTTAAGAAGTACCTGATAAGGAAACAGCCTCAACAGTTTCTACAGGCAGACGCAGTTCTGCTGTGAGCACCTCAATGTTTCCATCGATTTATTGTAAAAATTCGCTTCACCATGATTGCCACAACCACCATCAAATCAACAGTCAAAACTAAATGTTCATTGTAAGAGGATATTCAAACGACAGCAAAGCATATATGCTCATGCTTGGTTTTAAGCCTCTGTTTCTTGTTTTAGTCATGAGAGCCTACTGAAGTTTCCTTCAGTCCTGTAGGTTTTTAATATAACTCCATGGAATCCTTATAGACCACTCAATATCCAGGGATAAGCTCTGACCTTTATGAGATCCATATCTGTATCATTCTAAGCTGTGTTATATCAGGGATGCTGGTATCCTCTTTTATTTTATTAGAGGGTTATGATATTAGAATAAGTCATGTACATTATTCATATGTAATGTAACAGATGAACCAGCTACAAGGGAGGACCACAACTTTCCAGTCTACACTTGGCCCCAAGGAAAAACTACTAACACTCTGACAGCTTTGCATAAATATAAGCATAATAGATTAGACCAGATGTGCCAATGAAAGATTATCAAAATAAACACCACTTCATATGACAGCTTTCAAAGTAACTTCATTTCACAGAATCTGAAACTTGAAGCCATGATTCTTCATCTTCTACAAAGGGCTCAGGCCCGATTATTGACACAAGAGCTGAAATCCCTGGAAAAGGCTTCTACATGATCCAAGTAAGTAACAGAATGTCTGCTCTTAGGGGAACGAGTCTTCAGAAGTCACTCGTCCAGCTCTTTCATTTTACAGCTGAAGGAACTAAAATCCAGAAAGGCAATGTGTATTTTTAGAGGCAGACATGATTCCTGTTAAAGCCTGGCATGTAACAGCACTCAATAAAACTTTGTTAAGTGAATTGAACAAATCAATCATTTTTTCCCCATCTTTCTTCCAACCACTGAAGTTTCTTATGCTTAAGAGACCTATCCAGATATGGGTGCAAGCATTTTGACTATGATAATATATTTTGGTGTTTGTCTTGACATAAAAGCTGCTGTTATGAAGCAACAGCTTTTTAGGGGGGAAGTTAATGGATTTGTAACTAGAAGAATAGAGTCATACTGCTACTTATCAAACATTCAGATAAAAAACTAAATTACATCAGCAGTGAAAAATCATGTAGCTAGAACATCAATTCTAATTTAAAAGCCTTTCTGGAGACAAGGCAAAATATAATCCTATTCCTCAGTTGAAGCAATACTATTTCAAGGAAAGTTAATATAGAAGCCTGACAAACAATAATGTCAATAATCTCTTATATGTCTTTCTGATGACAATGGTGATGACAACATCATATTACAAAAAGAAATCTCAGAAAGAAACAAGTAGGAGGAATCCCCCTGAAGCCACCAACTCGGTCAGATCTCTTGTCAGGCTGATGGCCCAAACACTCAGAAAGCGACATCTCCAGGCAGCTGGCTTTGTGCATGTGAGAGGGGCCGATATTAAATTGTCAAAGTACTTCTTCCCAAGTTCATGCAGAAGCACACACATACAGATATGTAAGCACACATACCCCAGAGAGCACATACAGCAGCAAAATCGGACCATAAATTGAAAACCAGATTCTCAGTAGGAGGTGGCTACCTGGCATTCGCTAAGTTCCTTTAACTCTCAATATCATATGCCAGCAACTGTTAAAAGAAATCTTTGCCACATTTATGTCATCATGGTACTTTATTGACCTGCAGCTGTTAGAATAGCCCTCTAAGCTTTGGAGGGCTAGCCTAAAGACCATGAGGGTCAAACTGAGAACTCTAGTAAGAATATCAGTCAAGTACTGCTCTCCCACCCACTTAGTGTATTTAGTTAAGTGGGGGGAAAACTACAGCTAAGCTGGCTCAAAAGTCCTGTGGTGTGAACAAATGAGGCTAAATCTCAGTTTTCTTACAGGACTAAAGTGAAGGAGGTAGGAAGAAATCAGAAATACTGCGGTGGCATAGTGGTTAAGTTCCCACGTTCTGCTTTGGTAGCCCTGGGTTCGTGGGTTCGGATCCCAGGTGCAGACCTACAAATGGCTCATCAAGCTACACTGTAGTAGTGTCCCACATACAAAATAGAGCAAGGCTGGCACAGGTGTTAGCTCAGGGACAATCTTCCTCAAGCAAAAAGAGGAAGATAGGCAACAGATGTTAGCTCAGGGCCAATCTTCTTCACCAAAAGTACCCCTCAAAAACAAAAAAAATGCTCCCAAGCTCCCTGTGTTCTAAATTTGTAACCATTGTATTAAATAAACATTGTATCCTTATACGTAAAAAAAGAAATAATAGGTAAGAGCTACAAAGCAAAATGAGAAGCCCAAAGAATAGTCAATCACATGGCTCTATCTTTTGTTTTAGTATAACCAAGCTCACCAAACACACCTCTTTACGTCCTTACTCTCCTGCTTTTCTATCCTCTTACCTTTGCTTTCCTTTTCTTCTAGCAATTGAGGTAAATAAACAGAGAACTGCTCCCGAAATCCCCTAATTCATGAAGTGTGAACGCTTTTCTCAAGTTAAAAATGTTTGGCATACCCTCTCTATAGCCAGAAAACAATGATTAACATTAAATTAGTTAACACGGTTTAGTGGAAATGAAATAGATTCTGATATCAATCAGGCTCAGCAGTCATTTATTTTTATACTCTTTTATTGAAGTTACTTAATTTCTCAGAACCTCAATTTTTTGTTATTCATAATAGATAGTCTTTTCTCCTTCTCTGCTCTAAGTCCTCCAAAATCTTTACAAAATCATCTGACATCTCATCTACATTTTTCCTGGTTCTATCCATACGAGGTTTCTCACTTTCCTCCAACTCTGGCATGGGATGGAATATTTGTGGAACGTTTTACTCCTCTTCAAAATCTTGTATATTTTGCCTTCTCTGTTTTCTTAATTCGGTGACTATAAGACAACTGATAATTTCTTTCTTCTTTCCAGCAACTCTTTTTCCTACTGACGTTTTGGTGTAACACGTAGCACTGAATTCTATGCTAAGTATCATTGATTAGCTTATCTATTTATGAATTTGGCTCAAGATATTGGTCTGGATTTCATGGATGCTTGTATAAATATAGCTTGTAATGCATTTCAATCTTTATTATGGCTGTTGCTTTAGACTGAAAGTAACAGACTGATGAGCCAGTGATCCTTCAATTTGATTTAAGAGGCCAGCATCTTTATTTGTCTGTGTGTGTGTGTGTGTGTCTATTTACGGCTACTTGTTAATGATTATGGTGATTGGGTGGCTCCTGTAGGGGCCAACGTACATCTGAAAAAGTTGCCAAGATAGGTCATATGTTCAGTAATTTGGGGAGCTTCTAAGTTTGGAGATTATTTTGGTTTTTGGGTTTTTTAATTGAATGTAAGAGAAAATTGATGGGGAAAATGGGCTAGTGGCATAAAAATTGAGATTTGGCTAATTCTTTCCTTTATTTTAAAACAGGAAAGCCATAAAAAGAGGAGTGTTAAGACTTCTTTCTCTCTAAGACTACATTAAATAAATCAGCAAAGGAAACGACTTAAGGCTTCTATTTACTGCCGTAGGCGGTTGTGTAAGTCTGGTTCTCTGATAACCTTTACTACATTTTGAGAGAGGCATTTTGTAACAAACAGCAATAAAACCAGGACTGAATTTTTTTTTTTTTGAGGAAGATTAGCCCTGAGCTAACTACTGCCAATCCTCCTCTTTTCGCTGAGGAAGACTGGCCCTGAGCTAACATCTGTGATCATCTTCCTCTACCTTATATGTGGGACGCCTGCCACAGCATGGTGTTTGCCAAGTGGTGCCATGTCCGCACCCGGGATCCGAACCGGCAAACCCCGGGCTGCTGAGAAGCAGAACATGTGAACTTAACTGCTGCGCCACCAGGCCAGCCCCCAGGACTGAATATTTTTATTTAATATTTCCTCATAGAGGTAATAGTTATTAGGTATTGCTTTTAATATTTTCATGATAAAGAGTTATTTTTCACTTTTGATGTGATTCTAATTTTAAAAAGAATTTAAAATGCACTAGTATCTATATAATTAAATTTTAATCAGAAACCACTGGCAGTTGCAATAACAATTAAGAAAAGACAGTATCTAAATTCTAGAATTATTCTGGTTAAATTAATATAAATTTTAAAAGACTAATTTATGAATATGGTGTCTATCATTAATTTAAATCGACTTCTTATCTATGAGCTATATAATGAGATTGTAACAGTTTATCTTAAAAATACCATTCAGTTTTGAAATTCTAAAATGGGTCTTTTAAGGTAAACTTTTTAAATTGTAATTTTCTTTCATTTTAGTTTTCTTTGTATTTAGATATACGTGTCTATTTGTGTGTATGTACACATATAATAAACTTTTAAGTTAATTAGATTTGGAATGCATTTTACGATTATTTCACAAGGCTTCTACTAACTTTATTTATCTACTTGGTATTTAATCAGTAAAAGTTACTTTCATGTTTTGAATTTATAAAAACAGGTAATGGCTATATTATTTATCTAGGGTTGCCATAATAAAGTACCTCAAACTTGGTGGCTTAAAATTAGAAATTCATTCTCTCATGGTTCTAGAGGCCAGAAAATCAAGATGTCAGCAGGGCCATGCTCCCTCCGAAGGCTCTGGAGAAGAATCCTTTCCAGCCTCTGGAGAGTCTGGTGGTCCCAAGCATTCCTTGGAGTATGACCACGTAACTCCAATCTCTGCCCCTGTCATCACATAGCTGTCTTCTCCCTGTGGCTTTTGTGTCTATGTCCAAATTTCCCTCTTCCTTTAAGGAGACTAGTCACTGTATTAGGGCCTATCCTAATCAAGTATGAATTCCTCTTAACTTGATTACATTTGCAAGGATCCTATTTCCAAAGGCCGTCACATTCTGAGGTTCCGAGGGGACATGTATTTGGAGGACACTACTCAAACCAGTACAGAAACATACAATAATCAATCAGAGCTTCTCTTCAGCCTGCAATAACCCTCATTACCATAATTAATTTACATAATTTCTTCCAAAAGCAAAGAAGTCAGCCTGAGGTGGATGTGAAATAGTAAACAGAGCTGGTCAACAAATATTTCCAGTTTTCTGCCATCTATAAAGTGGGAGTGGGGTGGATCTTGTGTCTTGCTTTGGCAATGAAATATAAGAAATAGTGATATTTGCTTCTAGCCAGAGGATTTAACCGCCATATTCCGCCTTTCTATTTGTTCAGAAAATGAGTAGTCTAGCAACATAGGTCCTGAAATGAGGATAACGTAGAATCAAGTCCCCAGCAGACCCACACAAGAAGAAATAACCCCTGTTGTTTGAGATATGGGAATTGTTTGTATTTGGAGAATATACCTTCTCAATGGAAGTGATGCAAAAATGATTCTTGGGGGCAAAAACCCAAAAATCTTACTCTTTTTATTTATAAAGTACATATATACATACAGTACATAAGCATATATGCAGTATATCTGTGGTATTAAAATTCCCTGGGGAGGTGATTAAAAAAAAAAGTCTAAATGTCTAAAAATGTTCCCTATGGAATGACATTGAAAAATAGGTTGGGAAACACAGCTGTTGAACAACCTAGCTGATCACGTGTGATACCACAGACTTTGTGGACACGACATATGAGTCTCAGCTTCAAACCATGACACTTTCCACATTTCTTCAGTTTGCTCCTTCATTAACTATTCTGAATTATGGGGCTAAAAATAATACCACCTTTATAGGCTTTGTGATAATTAAGACAATCAATATAAAAGTTTTATTGCAGTGCTAGCCACATAGTAATTGTTTTTAAAAAGTTAGATATTCTTAAAATTTAATTGTTATAATATTCATTGTGGTTTAATGTCCTGTGAAGAAATATATTACAATATTTCCATTTAAACTTTAGGCAATATTCAAAGTAGCTGATTAGATTTGTCAGGATAGGGTAAGTGCTAAAACAGAGAGTACTAATACTTCAATAGTTTAACACATCACAAGTCATTTTTGTTCAACTCATAGTCTAAAGCATTTGGGAGAAAGTGAGATTGTCTCCTCTACACACTGATCCTGAGACTCATTGATTCCATTGGGTGGCCCAGTGTTTTCTACAGGATTTGGCCATCCAATGATGACAGAACAGTCAGAGCAGCGAAGATGGTATGGGAGGATCTTAGAGGCTAGACCTAGAAATGCCTACATTCTATTGGCCAGAACTCAGCCACATTATCTAACCTAACATCGAGCAGGCTGGGAAATTTGGCTAACTTCTTTGTGGAAGAAGGAAAGGAAATGATTCCAGGTTAACATAAAACCTTGTTTCTGCTACCGTGATGGAGATCTGTTACTCCCATTCCAATGACCCTAAGTGTTGGAAACCAATAAAAATGTACAATGAAAATGTACACTGTGCCTCATCCTTTAAACGCATCATCCAAATGCCCTTCTGAGTAGGTCTCTTATTATCTTTGTTCTATAGTTGAGGCAATTGTTGAGATTACACTGTAGGTGGTAGAACCAAGATTAGAATTCAGATCTGCTTAACCCAAAGCTCTAGTTCTTAGCATGTTTATTAGTTTCCCCATTTAGCACATATTCATTATTCTGTCTCCTCCTAGAAATAATGGAGTAGAAATGCTCCTTCATAGTTAGATTAGAGAAGACTAAAATTTTCCTGATGGCATATGAATGGTTTACTTAAAAATATTGCCAAATCCCTGGAAGTCTTTAAAATAAAATGTTTTCATCTCTTTTTGATAATTTAAACATGATTCAGAATGAAGGCTGGAAAATAGACGACCAGAACCCCTATAAATATTTCTCCAGGTTTGTGATATAATTTCTTTTCAATGTACGTGTTTGGTGGGAAGTGGACAAGGGAGAAACAAAATAATAGGTAAGTAATAAGCTGGACTTAAGCTGGTTGTAGAGACAAGCTAAAAATCCATCACACTACATAATTTTCATCGACCCTGTGTATACCAATGAGTACCTCAAACACTCATGTTTGCCAGATTGCTGAAGGAAAGATCATAGAGGAGTAGTCCTAGGAAAATGAGAATTTAAAAAATAGAGATTTGGTGAAACTATTCTCTCATTGCCATATATCTTATATTAGATACAAGGTACACATATTTAAATTTCATATTTTTATTAAATCTGTGGAAAAAGCCACTGAAAATAAAGAAAGTATATTAAAAATAAAAAGAAGCTAATGCGAGACGGGGTTGTACAATTTGTATCAAATTTTTCAAAACTGCACTAGCATTTTTCAATTTCAACCATTTGGTCTCTTGGTCCCTTTACGTCAGTATTAGTATAAAATGGAAATGCTGAAATTACTCAGAGAACAAAACTCACTTCATTTCATACCTGTACTTCATTTTGCTAAGTAAAAGATTAATCAGTAGAAACTGCTTAGAGAGACAGACTTTTCATCGAAGTTAAAATATTTTGATACGAAGTATTTTATGTTCCATATTATTCCTTCATTTGCAGATTTGTCTATAAACTTGGACCATGACAAATTTCTTCCATATATTTCTTTTTATCACTTAAGGAGGAGAATGTGTATTTACATCTCTTTTATTTTGGTGAGGAAGATAGGCCCTGAGCTCACATCTGTTGCCAATCTTCCTCTTTTTGCTTGAGGAAGATTGTCCTGAGCTAGGATCCATGCCAATCTTCCTCCATTTTGTCTGTGTGATGCCACTACAGCGTGGGATAATGAGTGGTGTGTAGGTTAGCTCCCGGGATCCGAACCTGTGAACTCTGGGCCGCTGAAGCAGAGTGCACAAACTTAACGACTACACCACTGGGCTGGCCCCATATCTCTCAATTTTTTGCGCCAAATTATTTTACCTAGGCTGCTTGCTTGTACCTAACAACTAAAAACCTAACATTCATTGTAAAAAGGACTTCAAGTACTCCACAGGCAGTCAGAAGTTATTTATCAGGCAGAAATAAGATAATTTGGATATTGGAAGAAAATCAGAATCTGCTCCGAAACAGATTAGTTCTTCTGTATGATAGAACCACAGGCAGCTCAATTGGATTACATGTGCCCTTGGATTAATTCCATGATATTATTGTAAAGGAAAATAAGCAACTTCTTTCTAATTTGAAGAATCCATTATTAAATATGTCTAAAAGACAACTCAGTGAGCAGATAACTATAAAAATCTGGGACCTATAGTACGATAAGACTTTTCCCGAAGCTTTGACAGTCCCTTCTTTTTAAGAACAACAAAAATTTTGCTTGGATTTTTAAAAAATCTTCCTATCAGGATTACAGTTAGGCGTTGCTAAAATTCAATTATACAAAGCCCAGACTGGAGCAGATGGACTTGGAATAGTTTGGCAAAGCACCAAAGGGATTTTCTTGGGTCCATGATATTGTGGTGTAAAAATAGCAGAAAGTGTATTATTTAACATCATTGAAATTAGGCTATATACTAAAAGAGGAACTTGAGGGCTTTAAATAAACATGATAAAATAAGGAGCAGAAAAAAGACCATGCACGCATACGAAGCCTAGCCTGTCATGGTTGGAGGCCACATAGATGGGGTTGCACTTGTAGATAATTTTTATTTTCATGAGGTTGACAACGTGGTTATTTATTTATTTATTTTTAAAGATTTTATTTTTTTCCTTTTTCTCCCCAAAGCCCCCAGTACATAGTTGTATATTCTTCATTGTGGGTCCTTCTAGTTGTGGCATGTGGGACGCTGCCTCAGCGTGGTTTGATGAGCAGTGCCATGTCCGCGCCCAGGATTCGAACCAACGAAACACTGGGCCACCTGCAGTGGAGAGTGGGAACTTAACCACTCAGCCATGGGGCCAGCCCCACACTGTGGTTATTTTTAAAAACACTTCTCTCATCTAGATGAGAGGCTATCTTTGCTACCAATGAGCTACTTTTTAACTTTTGGCAGAGGTTGAGATTTCACACATCACTAAGATGGAGGGGGGCAGGGAATGGAAAACCCCAGAAGGAGGAATACTGACATTATGAAGATAAAACCTCATGAATGAACACTGAGATGCTGTTATTTGTTTTAAAAAATTCCAAATTTTAAGGTATACACACTTAGAGAAATTATCCTTTGCTATTATTTCTTACTTACGGTATTATTTTATTTATTAAAAAACTGGTTAGATTTGAAAGCATCACTGAACTTGTCAATCAAGATAAAAAATGATTTTCCCAATTGATTTTAATTCTAAAGAACGAAAAGTCCTTCTTCACCACAAGTGATGGCATTTAGCAGAAAACACTTTATTTTTGTGAAATATTGGTACATTTCAGTCAACTTAAATCTCAGATCTCTAAAAATGGAAGATTTTAATAACTCCATGTAATGTACTAAAAGTACAAATTATAGATACATAGATAGGCAGGCTTATCACATATACAGAATTATAGTAAATAATTGAAAATAAATTGATTGAAATCAGATGTTTAAGACATATTTCAGAAGAACAACATGCATTTTATCTTGGCTCCCTCAATTGTTTTTGGAACAGGATGGAGTGTAATAAAAAAAATAACCTAGGAGCGAATTAGTCACCTTTCTCTGCTCTGGATTTTTAACGCTTTACTTATTTTAATTGTCCCGTGTCCTTCTGTAGGTAATAACCCATACATTTCATCTAAATGTGGTGTTTCTGTATGGTATGGTAAGACAGTCTTAAACAGAAAAATTCAAACTGAACAGGTAACAAATGGTGATCTTTTGGCTTTAAAAAGATTCTTCAATTTTGAAAACAAAGCTGATTACATATTTCCATATGTTTTGGTGCACCAGGGGTTCTCTTAAATTGATCAATCAAAGCAATTTATTAAAGTGTTACAGCATTTCTACAATGTGGAAGATGTCTTAAAATAATCCTGGGAAGCACAGCCTAACAACTTGGGAGCATAGATTTTGTAGTCGGATCTGGCTTCAAAGGAAGATTGCACCTGTTGTTAACTTGGGTTGGATATTTATCATCTGTACAATGGGAATAATATCAACCACATAAGGCTCTTAGAGGAATTAAATGATATAATGAATTTGTAAAAACGAGAACAATCCCTGACACATAGCAGGCATTCACCACATGGCAGTAGATATTAAAATTATTATCATGGATCAAAACTTTGATTTGCCTATATATACCACCTTGCAATTATAATGACAGGATGTTGGGAAGAGTTAAAAAAATGGATTGAGGGGTTAAGTGCTCACGTTACCCTTCAGCGGCCCTGGGTTCGCCGGTTCGGATCCCATGTGTGGACATGGCACCGCTTGGCAAGCCATGCTGTGGTAGGCGTCCCACATATACAGTAGAGGAAGATGGGCATGGATGTTAGCTCAGGGCCAGTCTTCCTCAGCAAAAAGAGGAGGATTGGTGGCAGATGTTAGCTCAGGGCTAACCTTCCTCAAAAAGAAAAAAACAAAAAAAATGGATTGAGGTTTTTCAGTTTATACCACATCCTTGAGGAATCTGGTATGGAAAAGAAATATTTAATATTTTATATCTATTTGTGCAGATTGCCTTCAGATGACTATTTCATGGTCTCCAAGACATGCCAACTAAGAAGCACAATCACAAAGAAGGCCATTTGATCACTTTATCCAAATTAGGGTTAATTATAGTCTCTTAAACACAGTCGTCTTTAGATGTATTAAAATATATATTTATCTGGTAGGCACATTTTGAGTACATAATAATACCATTCCAAGTTTTACATAAAAGGAGCCTAGATTTCCATGTACATTTGCTATTCAGCTGCTTCTTTAGAGAAGAAAAAATAATTCCTATTTGGAAAGATACTGAAGCCAAATGCCCATTTAATTTTCTGTATCTTCAACCTTCTGATTTGGTGGTGGTGGGGCTTCACTGAAAGCCATTTCTGGCTTTTCGTCTTAATGAAAACCTAAGAATTTTTTTTTTTTTAGCTAAAGCACTGGTAGAATTGAATGTCCAACTTCTACTAGAACACTCAGGTTTTTAAGATTTTCCTTTAAGATAGAGTGAGAAATCCATTTCTTCCATAGACAATCAATGCTCACTGAAAACATGTTAAATTTAATGGAAATATACATGTTTCTCTAACATAGATCTTACAAATCTCCCAAAAGTTCGTGTCTTTGTTCCCCTTGGAATTAATGTTATTGATATTACATTTCTGTCTGTTGACTCTTACTATCACTGTTGATGACTTAGCATGAGAGTTTTGCTCCTAATTTTAAACCATCACTTGATATGACTTTCTTACAAAATCATCAGTTTTCCTTGGTTACATTTCATATTAAATGAGATGCTGACAAGGTATTCCTTTTAAACATCATTTACGAACTCATCTTCAAGAAAAGCAGAAAACATGGACCTCCAAATTCCTTTGTTATGGGCATTATTACATAATGTAGGTAATGTATGGCAAAAAGGTGACACCAGACTGAAATCACTGGTGTGCTTCATCAGTTTTAGCAGGTAAAGTAATTATGAATGGAAAATGATGATGCTTGGCCCCAAATGCCAAGTAAATATAACCAAAGAGATGTTTCTCAAAGAAACCTTTCCTCCTGTGAGGTCATTTGGTCATACTCTACACAAGGACAACTTTTCTGTGGGATATGAGGCAATGTTTTTGTGCTCTGGAGGACAACAGCAATTAGTAGGCCATTCTCTTCTGACCAATCTCCCCCTACTTCCCACACAGCCCCTTTCTACCTTTGAGTGATTTTGCAGATCACTTAAGGAACGTCATCGGAGATGGTGAGTGTTAAACAAGTATAAAATTGTATCTATCTTTTGCCCCATAACTGAATAGCCATGAGAAAACTCTTCCAGATGAAGTTCCAACATCTTCCTTTCTGAGATCTATCTTAAACTTAATAGGATTTGTCTATATGGTTTGTTAATTTATGCATTATTTTATTAGGGAAAGTCTATTTTCAGAATATTTTTTATTGCACCCATCTAAGGAAATTTGACCCAAATCGAGATTGGGGGCAGGAGGTACATTATTTAGAGGAAGGATGTAGATTTGTAATCTCTGACTTTAAATGTAGCCCAAAAGTTTCAAATGAAAGTTTTACAGAATTATCAATTATTTTCCAGTATTACAGATAGATAAGAGAGATGTTAATCCAATGAATTTTGGGGTTTTCCAAGACCACAATATTATCTAGTTTAGATTTAGTCCTTTGGGAAAAAAATGCATGTGAATTTTGTTTAGTTTTTTTTTTCAGAGAGTGGCAAAACAATATCACATTCAGAATCATTGCACTTCTTTAAAAACAACTAAATAATGTAGGTCAAAAGTGTGCTGAAATTACTCAATGCCTTGCCAGAAGAGTGGCTTGTTTTATTCTTTTGCAAGACTATTTACCATAATTTTCAAGCATGCTGAGGGGCAAGTCTCCTAATTGCTTGAGCGTCGCTGATCATCCTTTGGAAACACATGATATCATGTCCATAATAGGCAGCGGAGAGCTAAATTAAGTGGGAACACCAAAATGTATCCACCAAACAAAAGGCTCTTCCTCAAACTGCCTCAAATGGAGAGAATCTTTCCTAATGTTTTCCAGTAGGGGGAACTAGAGTCTCACCATCCAGCGTTTAGCTGGGCTCGGGGACATGCGTGAGTTCCTATAACCCGCCTTCTAATCACCCGAACAAGCATCAAACAGCTACCAGCTAGCCTGTGATCACACGTGGGCCTGGCCACACCGGCCACACCGGCGGCACCGCAGACGGTGGCATCCCTTTGATCTAACGTGGCCTTCCTTAATCATCCCCGGTCCTGAATGGCATTCGCTTGGTGGGTTTTGCCTTAATTCTCAGGGTTTTGTCGTCTTTAGGCTGGAATCCGGCTCTTTTTGAGCTTCTATTAGCTCAGTTGGGTTTTTAGCTTTCCTCGAACCTGCGTTTTCCGAATTTCCTTTCAGAGGTGCTAGTCTGGAGGGCAAGGGCTTCAGGCATCTTTCCCTTCCCCCCAAGGTCTCTCATGCCCCGTCCCCATCCTAAGCGCCTTCTGCTCAACTCCCTTGCATCCCACAATCCAGCGTCTAACTCATCTTTCAGGGGTCAGAAGGCAACTGAGTAGCAGAAGAGGGGATGCCACCCCTTCCCCTCCTCCTCCCCCCGGGATTCCTCAGGGGGCCATAGATCTTGGCTAAAACGAGCCGGTAGAGGCTACAGATTTCTGTACACCCCCCTCTTTTTATCTTGTGCCTTTTTAACGCCATAGGAAGCAGCCCCGGCCCCCCAACCTTTCCGCTCCAAAAGGTGATTATATTTTGTTTCCTTTCCTTTTCTCCCTCCCGCTCAGCTTCTCATTTTGCTAAAAGGTGAAGAGTGTTTGTGTGATTTTAACGGGTAATGAGGCTGCGCCCCGGGTCCTGGAGGATGATCTTTTTCCAGAAAGAGCGTGCATCTCCGGCAGACGGAGGGATGAATAATTAGGAAGGGCTTCCATGAAATCACTCACCGAGAAAATTACCTGCCCATTAAACGGGACGCGGCGAGGAGCAGGGGGCTAGCACCCACCTATCCCCTCCCGAGGCGAGAGGGGGTGGGGGCGAGGAGGCGCGGAGTAGGGGAACCAGTTAACCCGGGCCCTCGGCTCCGAATTTGTTAATTTCCGCCCCCCCTGGGACTCTCTGCTCTCCAGCCGCCCCCCACCCCCTACCCCCACGGCCCAGCGGGCTGGCGCCCCCTGCACCGACGGGTGGCGGAGTGTGGAGGTGGAAGGCTCAGAGCACCCCCTCATTCCCTCCCGCCCCCCTCCCCGGGGCAGACTCCAAGCAGCTTTCATTCCTCCCCTCCCCTCCCGCCTCCTCGCCTTCCCTCCTCTAAGTCCTTCCACCCGCAGCAGCTGCAGGAGGAGGCGGACGCTCTGCTCTCGGGCCCCGGAGCAGCGGCGGCTGGACCCGGGCGCGCGGCTGCACCGCGCCTGGCGGCTGGACTGCGCGCTCCCTTTCTCTCCCGCTCCCGGCTCCCGGCTCCCTCGCCCCGCTCCGCTCTCGCCCGCAGCCGCCCGGGTCCACAGTGGCTCAGAGGCGGCCCTGCGGGGGTGGCCGCAGCCTCAGCCCTGCCCCTCCCACCCTCCTTCCTTCCCTCCCTCCCTGCAGCCCCACCGAGTAAGAGTTCGGATTCTCCACCCGAGTCGTCTTGATTTCCCTTTGCCTCTCTTTGGCAAACCAGAGAGGTGGAGGGAGGCAACGAGGCTGCAAAGGAGAGGCCCGCCAAGTCCGTTCGTCTGCAAAGTGTTGCTTTGACACATCCTTATTATGGAAGTTAAGTAAAAAAAAAAAAAAAAACTCTGGACGTGGAGCTGCTACCGAGAAGGAGACCGGGGGAAAGGCAACCAGTAGGCAGGCCAATGGTTTTTCGGCAGCGCGCTGGCAAGTTTGTGGAACACTTTCTAGGAATTAGGTCTTTTTCCTCCTCCTTCATCTTCTTGACTTCTGAAGAAAGAACTTGGCTTTGGATTGCAATGGAGCCTGAGGACAGAGGGTTAGACACACTTGAATAATCCCTCCGGCTGGGCTGAATTTGTAGGAAGCCAGAGTGTGGAAATACAGCAGCCTTGGGGGTGCCCTGTTAATTTGGCTGGATCTAAATGTGCCCCATTCAAGACCTCTCCACTAGCCCCTTCTGATCTTGCGATTTGCTGTTCTTGACTTTAATTAGCATCTGGGAACGTCTGAACTTCGGACCTACCTCTTTTTTTGATACTTATTTTTGTACTTTTGCTCTCTGGGATTGGTTTCTTAATCTGGATCCTTTTTAATATGTCAAAATGAGTCGGCTGATGTTTACACAACTACTGCTCTGTGGATTTTTATATGTTCGGGTTGACGGTAAGTTAAACATGCTTTTACCCTTTTTCTCCCCCAAAACATTTTTTTCCGAGTCGAACGTGGGCTATAAATAAAATGACATTATGACTGTTCGTTCCTTTTGGCCTGGCACGGGGCTTTTTGGGGGCAGAGATTTTAAGTCTTTTGTCTCTAAACTGCTCCAAGTGGGACGTCTTCGTAGTCCCCTATTGTTGTTATTGTAATTTACTTAATTAATTGAGGAGTTGGCTAATCACTGATGGGCTCTCAATTTTGTTGGAAAAAAATATTGAAGTAAGTGTCTTGAACGAGTCTAGTACTCTTGTGTCTGCTGTCTCTTTGGTGTTTGCTCTTGTATCTGAACTTTGGCTTAGAAATTCAAGTGAAGAAAAATAGTAATAGACACTCCAGTGAAGGTTCAGTGGGTTAGGAATTTGAGACAGGGCATCTCAGGGATCAGTGTGTATCACCTGCATGCTGGTAAGTGCTCTCCGAGAGGGAAATCAGAATGAGAAATTTAGATCAGAGGGAGAAAACTGTCAAAAGTAAGACTGGGCGAGGCTCCAGGAAGGGGGTGAGGAGATCTCTGGGCTGGCTGCAGGACTCAGCTCAGTCCCCACTGGCAGACACAATGGGGATCTGAAACAGGTGCTGTAGGTGTCTCCCTCTAGGTTGAGTCTGTCTGTCAAGCAGACAGCATTCTGCCTCTGATTCTCTTGTCTTTTGTTCAGATTTGGTTTCCCGGGATATTGTCACAAGATGTCAGTTTCTTGCTAACAGGATTGCAAAATCCTTTTTTGTAGCTGTTTTGAATGACGAGTGGAAGTAATCATTAACATGGGTTTTTGTTTGTTCAGAAGAAGAAAGTCGAAAGAACATGTAGTATTAACCTTCTAGGGACTTTAATTTTTACATCAATGGAAAGACTTGGTCTCAAGAGAGGATGTTAGCATGTTTATTCTCCTGAAAATGTGGTTCGTAGTATTTTAGATTTTTAATTACTGTACTTGTAAAGAATCTGAAGAGTGTTAGTCCAAATATTTGAGCCATCATAGTAGCTTGTTGCTGCATAAACTTTCTTCCAGCATTTGTGTTGTGGACAAATTCATTATTTGGGACACTGCCTATTTTTGCCCGCCTGTAGGAGCTAACTTTGTTCCTGGCAGCTGCTGCTGCATGGAACCCAATGTAGCAGACTCGAAAAGGAAGCCTTTCTACAAACATGAGGCGATACAGATGAGTTTACCTACTGTCAAGTGGCTGTTTTCAATCATGGACTACATGAGTACCTTTGCCCTCCAGCAACAGTAGGCAAGGCGTTCATGTGGCCACACTGCTTCTATTTATTTTTCCTCGTATAAGTAGTAGATGTTTTGGAATTAATCACTGGGAATTCTAATTTGGCAATATCTATAATCATATCCAATTATTCGCTATGTATTTTCTTCTTCCATACATTTACCTTCATAATACATTTACATTGCCAGAACAAAAAGGGTTTCATAGTTGTCCCAATTGTGTCTGATTATCATGATAAGAAGACTTTGATATAACTTTTTGAATAATATATCCTGGTAAACCATGAATTTACATATTTCAATAGCAGAAATGCATGTATAAACTATATGTTAGACTACAGAATTATCACCAAGTTTTTTTTTTTTGAATCAGTGTGTAGCTAGGAGGAATACAATTAAATTGCTCAGTGAAAGTGACAGAGGGAATCAGAAGAGCTTGGTGTTACAGAATGTAATTAATGTACCAGGGTGTTTGGAGATAGAGGAAACAAATGCAATTAAGCAGCTTGCTGGAACAGCAGCAGCAAGACGTTTCTCTCCTGCCTCCCTCCCTCCTATCTTGCCCTCTCTCCCTTCTTTCCTTCCTTCTCGCCTAACCTCGCCCCTCCTGCCCCAGAGACACACCTCGGACCTTTGTTCTGATTTAATATCGTAGGATAAGGGGGAAGTTGGTGTCTGGACCACAGTTATGCAGCAAAATTTGTAGTAATGTAGTTACAAATGCCCAGAGTTGGAAAGGTAATATTAAATTTTTGTGTGTGTGAAACTAGCTTTTACATTTAGCGTCTACTATGTCAAAAGCAAAGGAAACTGTGAATACTTACTGAATTAGTATGTAAATCAGACATTTGACATTGGCTTGCCTTTGGTTTACTCCAGAATGATGACAGCCTCTCCATGGGGATTGTAGAAAATTTGGGATGTAGACAATACTGCCCTCTAGGCTGTTTCAACACACTGGGACTGACTGTTCACATATATAATGAGGGGTTTGGTTTGTAGGATCACAGCTTTCTTACTCTTCCAGGATTCTCTGATTTCTGTTTACTTATTATCCTTCTTAGAAATGTGTGTGCATTCTTCCCATGAATTTCAAATTTAGAGAAGCTTGTACCATTTCAAAGATATACTGACTGTGCTTGTGCTAGACCCAGAAATTAATTTTATTCAGTGACAAATGATACATAGATTTGCATTGAAATTTGCTCCGTGGGTTATTTATATGTGCATTTTTATAGTATATGAAAAATGTTAGAGTTTCGCCTCCTCATAGAAGATATGTGCTAATATTATTTATGATTGCTCAGTATCTTGTGTCTGTAGGAATCCATAGAGAATAAATGTTAAGTTAGTGGAGAGCTACTGACAAACTTTTCTATTTGCGATGTAAATAAAGAGTTTCTCATTTGATATGGATTAATTAACCAAATGCAGGTTTTTCTTTACTATTATATAGGAGACTATGCATTGAGCTTAGCCTTTGTTTTCAAGATTGTCTTTATTTTTAAATGAGCATAGGGTTTTCCAGTCATTTACAGGGAACTAATAGGAACCAGGCAAGACTTTTTAATTACATCTATATCCCATACATTGTGTCAGTTCAGCAATTTTACAATACTTGCCAAAAAACGTTTTTAAAATGAGAATAGTTTTATCTTTAATCCTTGACTATTCTTAAATGAAAATGGCACACGTGATATTTGGGGAGATAAAGAGCATATGTGCTCGTGGTGCAGATGTATAGTCTTATATAGGTTTATACACTTTGCTAAAGTGCTTCTTTCAGTAATGGGCTCATTATCGTAGCCATATGTAGTCCATTTCAGAACTTAAATTGCATATAAGTAACCTGAAATTTGTTCTTCCAACTATGCAGTAATATCACGTTTGAATTGGCTTTGTTTGAATAACCTTTGATTCGAGGCAACATGTGGACCATAAACCAAAAGGATTTCTTAGAACATCAAAAAAGAATATCTTAAAGAAAAAAAAGTCATGATTATACAAAAAGAACAATTCTAGTCATCTCATCCCTGAGCAGCCTGCGTACGATAGCATCTTTGACCATAAAAACGTGGATATGTAAGCACATTGCATAAATTTGGATACACAGATAGTAATGAAGGGACCTTATGTGTGTGGGATGTGTGTGTCTAGTAGTATCTGCTTCCCTATTTCCTGCAATCTATAGGAGATCCATTTACTTCGCAGGTGCAATTTGGTTTTTGAGTATTAGAAAGACTTCCTTTATATTTATTTCTCCTCCTACTCCTCCGCTTCTTCCTCTTCCTCCTTCATTTCTTCCTTCTACTCCTCCTCCTTTTTTGGATTTGGAGGAAGGAATTAGGAAAACATTTGGAGAGTGAAGAAGATAGGTGAGAGTGTTTCTAGAATAACAGTTTAGAAAATCTGCATCTAAAGGAGATATGTTAATAATGTTTTACCTTTGAAAATTTTCAATTGGGATCTTGACTTTGTCGTTTTTCTTTTACAATACTATTTAGCTTTATGCAAACATATTTTGTATAGATCTTATCTTTTCACAGTTTAGGCAAATAGAAATTTATAGATCTGAGTTCAAGCAGACAATAGAAACTTATAGAGTGCCATTTTATAGATTTATTTTTTTTGGTGAGGAGGATTGGCCTTGAGCTAACATCCTCGCCAGTTTTCCTCCACTTTATATATGGGATGCCACCACAGCATGACCCAGTGAGCAGTGTGTAAGTCTGTGCCTGGCATCTGAACCCGCGAACCCCAGGCAGCATGTGAACCCAACTACCTCACGACTGGGCCAGCCCCTGTAGATTTATTTAAAAAAAAAATTAAGTTTTTTATAGTGTCTCCAGGTATAGACCTATTAACCTAAATCAAAACATTGCTATTGATATTCTTCTTTTTAATTATTGAGTAAGGAATGAATGAATGATTACATAAAGGTTTGTGTGTGTGCGTGTGTGTGTGTGTGTGTGAGGAAGATTGGCCCTGAGCTAACATCTGTCCCAGTCTTCCTCTGTTTTATGTGGGACACCGCCACAGTGTGGCCTGATGAGTGGCGCTAGGTCTAGATCTGCCCCTGGGATCTGAACACGCAAACCCCAGGCTGCCGAAGTACAGTGAGTGAACTTCAGCACCATGCCACCGGGCCGGCCCCGATAAAGCCTTTTAAGGGGAAATTCCCATAAACTCTTTCAATGTTTCAGCAGTACTTATTACCTCCTGGAAGTAGGTGTGTGTGTGTGTATATAAGCAGCTGTGAAGGGACTGACACTTTATAACCTGCTTGTAAGCTAAGAAGTTAGAGTGCCACAACTTATGAATGCTGGCAGAAGACGTGAGACTCCTGGGTCAGAGATGATGGACTTCATTAGTCATGTCACAGCAAGCAACGTGACTTCATGTTTGCGTCAATTTGCCTTTCGCCTGAAGTCCCTTGGGGGCTAGGTGGTGGGGTGTAGGTAGATGATGCACACACAGTGGGTTAGCCTCACAGCTGAGGAACCCTGAGCTTGGGAACCCAGGTATTTTATAATGGGCAGTAAGGGAATCTGCCTGACCTTTGCCCTGGAGAAGACATTATCTTGACTATATTGGGCAGTAGGCAAATCTGCCTTCTGCTCTCAAAGGAGACCATCTCTATTTTGGAAGACTGTTTGCTATATAAACATCCTTGACGAGATAGTTTGGGATAAAAGAGTACTTAGTGCCTCTGCTAGCAAGATGTGCAGAAACATGAGAGACTCAGAGAATTTTAGAGAATTTTCTCCCAACACTAGAGAGGGAGGGATATTAATTTGTTTATTATCTCTCTTCCACTGAGCTCCTGGGGCAGGGACGTAGCTCTTTCTGTCATGTTTCCCAATGCTTTTCCAGTGCCTAGAGCACTGGATGACACATAGCAGATATTCAAATATTGGTAAAGACATGAAAATGTGCTTATGGAGTGCTTTTGAGGTGTTTATTTTCATACCTTAGCCCAACACATGACCATTTGAACTAGATCTATTTATTTATTTATTTATTTTTGTGTGTGCATGCATATATGTATATATGTGTGTGTGTATGAGTGCAAGTATATATATATAGAGAGAGAGAGTTATCAAACACATATTTTGACACAAATGGCGTCATGATTTCTGGTGATTCAGGATTATGCCTTTCACCTGGCAGGAGATATAGAATTGACCATTTGCTTCGATATACCTCTTTTCCATCTAACCAAGAATATTTTGTGTTTTGTTATAATGGTGGTTTTCATGGCTGCTCTTCCCCTATCCCCATCCTCACACTGCGGTGTTTTTCAGCATACTATTGAGTAGTGTGTATATTTTGACAGGGCACTCCTTCACATGATTCTGATGTGCCTTGATAGGACCATACACACTCCCTCCACGCTAAGGAAGGTTGGCTTGTGTGATGATATTTAGTCCAGAAATTGAGGCTTTTCTGTACACTTAGGGCAGCTTTCCATTTAAGCTTTAGCAACAAATAAAAATGATTACTCTAGTTCAGAGGTAGAATTAAATAGATTACTTCTAAAATTAATCTCCAAATGCATAGCTGTCTAATAATTGAAAAAGAAGAGGAAGATTAAATGTAATATCCCCAGTAATGGGCATTGTCCTATAATGGGCATTGTCCTACATTATCTGCTGTCGCAGTCATCATGTCCAGGGCCCTGTTTCTCATCACTTACACTAACCTGAGGTATACTCAGGGTATAGTAAGGCAGGTAGGACTCTCATTATAGACCTTTTGATTTTAAGAAAATAACTTGAAGGAAACTTCACTGGAAAATTTATTTTTTAAAACTGAGATAAAGGCCAATGTAGACACTCTCTAAATTTTGCTACTTAAATATTTTTTCCCTAATAATTTCATTGAGATGTAGTTCGTATACCATGTAATTCACTCATATAAAGTATACCATTTTACTTTTTTTAGCATATTCACAGAGTTGTGCAACCATGGCTCCATTCAAATTTTAAAACTTTTTTATCATCCAAAAAAAGAAACCCTGTACTGTGATTCCCATCCACCACCCCTCCCCCCCAGCCCTAGGAAGCCGCTAGTCTGCTTTCTGTCTCTATAGATTTGTCTTTTCGGGCTATTTCTTAGATATAGAATTATAGAATATATGGTGCTTTGTGACTAGCTTCTTTCCCTTAGTCTAAGGTTTTCAAGGGTCATCCATGTTGTAGCATGTATCAGTAATTTATACCTTTTTATCGTTGAATAGTATTCCATATCATTTATCCTTTGAATTGGACATTTAGGTTGTTCTCACGTTTTTGCTATTATAAATATTGCTGCTATGGACGTTCGTATGCTAATCTTTGTGTGCACATATGTTTCATTTCTCTTGGGTGTATACCTGGAGTGGAATTGCGGGGTCATATGGTAACTCTGTGTTTAACCTTTTGAGGAGCTGCGAAACTATTTTCCAAAGAAGCTGTACCATTTTACATTCCCGCTGGCAATGTATGAGGTAAATATATTTTTTTAATTCACCTTGGAAAGAAAACACTGAATGGCCCTTATGAGTTGGATATGATGTTTTGCAGTGAAATGATTTTATATTATAATAATAGACTTTAAATTTCCAGTAATCCTAATTTCTAATTCCTTCCGTGATTGTCTTCTGAATCTTCTTCAGTTGCCCTGTAAAGCCTTACAAGTTGAATTAACCCAAATTGAACTTGTCACTTCTAGCAGATACCTCAACAATAGTAAATATAAGTCATAGAATGATAGCATCTCATAACTAGAAGAAGTTTTTACAATTATGTGGTACATCTCCCTCATTGGTTGGATACATGGAGAACTGAAGCTCAGAGATTTTATGTGTCTTGTCACAGATCACCTTACTACTTAGTGGTGGAGCTGAACCTGAGTCCAGGGAGGTTTTATCTCTATACCGTGCTTCTCTGGAGAGACTCCAGCTTCTCAGCCCTGGAACTCCTTAACAAGAGTTCCAGACTCTTGTTACTGGAGATGACCAGCTGTTTTCTGAATACGTTAACAAGAAAATTAACATGAGATACTTTGAGGTTACTCATTTGATTCAACTCATGCTTATTGAGCACCTGTTTGTAAACAAAACAACTTGCTTGGGACTCTGTGAGGAAGATAATGACCTGTTAAATAGTTCTTACCTTCTGGGAGATCACTCTTTAGTAGAGAAGATAACAAATGTCCAAGTCACTAAAACAAAAGTCATATCTGATAGAGGGTGAACGTACACACAGCATAGTCTGGGAACTCAGAGAAGGAACAGATGCTGTCCAGCTGGTGCAGTCTTGGAAGAGTCAACACTGAATGTGTCACTTAACCTGGGCCTTCGAGGAAGAGTGGGGTTTTAATAGGCAGAAGGATTGGAAATTGCATTCAAGCCAAAGGAGTGACAAGAGAAATGGTGTGGAGATGACAAAGATGTGCTAGTGGAAAGACAAGAAGTCTAGTTTGATTGTGACATTGTTTGTCCATAGGGGAAGAAGTAGATGATGATTATTGAAAGACAGTAAGTCAACAAACACTACTGAATGAGTTTGAGCAAGTCATTTAACCTTTCTATGCCTCACTGTCCTTATCTATAAAATAGGCATGATAATAGTATCTATTTTACACAGTTGATGTGAGTAATAAATGAATATATAGGAAATATACATGTATATATATTATACATATATGGAAATATGTGTGTATATATGAAAAATATGTGTATGTTATATATATAGAAATTATATATAAAATGCTCTAAATAGTGCCTGGTGCTTAATAAGCACCATTTAAATGTTATTTATTATTATTTTTATTGGTAGTAGTATTTTTATTATACTACTCCTCTCCTAGTATGGAATAGAAATAAATTTAAGAGGACTTAAGCTATCAGGCTAATTATGAACTACATTTGAGATGTGTTTCATGATAATTTTCATTTAAACTTTCAAGCATGAGTCTTCAGGTGACTGATTAAGAACTTTTGTTGCCTCTTAAGAGGACTCGTCTGTGACCACACCTATGCAACTGTGACAAACGCGCTATGACATGTGTGTTTCCATTGCATCATATGCTGATTACAGAACAAATGAGATTCCCAAGTGAGTGGTATCATGAATGAAAGGAATAAACAAGAGACACATACTCCACATACTACAAATAGGAACTTGTTAACAAATAGAACGTACTTGTATAACCCTGCATTTTGGTTTATGTTGACTGAGTTACATTTTATCCAGAATATTTTTTACTTAGTACTTTTGATATATAAGTACCAAGAAGATAAAGCTCGTATAAGACAAACTTACTGGGTTCTACATAAATACTCATAGTACAGAAAATCTTTTTAAAACACTAGCATTGTCTCCACTCACATTTTTTTCTAGGTAGCCCACTTATCTTTCTTTCATCTAGTATAGATATTAATTCTAATAATCTTTACAACTATCCATTAATCAGATTTGTATAGTGAGTGGTTACCTCAGAAAGGGTAACTTGAATTAAACAATATCATTACTACTGTGGAAGGGACACACCTTGGGTGGTCAGAAGCTCTGGACTCCAGTTTTAGGTTTCCTACTAATTAATTGTATGACTTTAGATCTTTAACCAAAAAAAGATGAGATCTGACTGTGTAATTGCCAGCATCTCACTCAGCCTTAAATTCTATTATTGTAAGTAATTTAGTTAAATGAATGTCCTATTGTTTAGTATTATGTTTGAGTACAACCGAAGGAGAAAATTGAGCCTGGGAAGAAATTATCCAAAACCATAAACATCCATCTTTGAAAACAGTCATGGTTTATCGTCCAATCTGCAGGGGTTATAGCCCTGTATTTTGGTGTGGGTTTCATGGCGTGAATATGGAAAATAGGCAAAATCCACTAGTAGTGTAATTCACATCCTCTGTCTTCATTAATGACCAGTGGTACTTATTGTTTCTTTATGAATAAATGGAATTCTAAAAAGTTTAATACTAAGAAAACAATAGTTTTAGGACAATGTACTTAGTTGATGGCCACTGTAACCAGAACCGTAGGTGGCATAGCAGTTTTAGCTCAGGAGAGGGAATTAACACCCACTTTTAAATTTCTGTTGTAAGGATTGATGTGAGATCTCTTTCCCTAGTTTTTAGTCCTAAGCCTTTTTGGAAATGAGCTGGAAAACATAGAATATAACTCAACTATTTCATTATACTGCTTTTCAAGTTTAAACAAGGAACACCCAGTTGAAAACATTTGGAATTTAAAGAATTTGTCCAAAACCTGTGCAACAGTTATAACTAATTAAAATGTTCCTAAGTATGATCAAAAAAGAGAGAACTTTTGACTTTCAAAAAAATTAAATCAAGAGGTTTTCTTTGAAAAGAAAGGGTTATAAATCTTATAAATCGAGGCTATCGCCACACTTTAAAGTTTCACAATGTATATTTCTAAATACTAGCAAATGCTGGAATACAGTGAAATGAATTTGTGTAGGCATATCTGATAACTATAGAATATAGTTTTCAGGGTTACATTAAATTAAGAGAAATTCAGGATGAACCTAGCAACAGGCATTTTAAGTTGTGTTTTATATCCTTATTTTAAAGTGAACTTCATGGTCAAATAACATGTCATTATTGAAAACCGTATTTGTTGTTGATCTATTAAACTAGAAAAGGCATTTCACCTTACCCTCCTTAAACAAGCAACAGTTTGTCTAGTCTAAAATACCATTGAATGTGATAACTACAACTCACATGCCAACTATGTGGCTCTTTCCCCAACCTGAGCACCGGAGGAGAAACTTAGTAAGGACAATGTAACTTTTTAAAAAGAAAATGCCAGTTTACAACATTCCTCAGCATTTTTTTCATGCAAAATGAACTGTGAGGAGTAAGAACATTGGACCTGATGGTCCCTGAACTACTTGTTTCACTGTAATGACAATCGCAAGAGTTAAAAATTAATAATGAAAAAGTATTTTGATGGTACCTGAGCCCTGCACTCACAAATCTTCAAGCTGTCATTTGGCTGAGTTTTCCAGCCTCCCTTTCTTCTCACAAATGCTGTTTAATAACTTCGTCAGAAAAGAGGTGCTAACAGATTTAACTGGGGAGTTCCTTGTGGCCTATCGTGAAAACATGTAGGTGATTTTGTAGCTAAGTATGTTTTTAAGTGTTTCAATCCGCCTTTGTGATTTGAAAGCCTGGATAACGTCAACTTGTACTACAAAATGAAAGAAGAAAGAATGGGAAAAATATGTACATGTGGGTACAGATTTTGGGCAAATATACCTCTCCCCCGCCCCATACACATGGCCGTAAGATATGAATAAACTTCTGAGTTGTTTGATGCCTGCTTTCTGCTCACAATCCAACAGACAACTTTTATTTGAAGAAGAATATTTTCCAGGCTATGAATTATTGTTATACTTTTTTGTTAAACTGTAACACCTGTGATGTTCATCAGTTGGATCTTATGAAACTCTCTCCAGATTTTTGAGGCCCTCAGTAAGTGTATCTTATTGTGTTGAATTTAAATTCCAAGTTTGTCCAACTTTTCTTTTCAGCAAGTTGTTTTTATTTTTCTAAGCAGTAGCTAAACATGGCATGCGAATAAGATGGCTAGGCAATTGCTTTTATAATTTTTCTCTCTCAGGATGCAATTCTAAGCTTTCTGAACATGGGGTGCTATAAGAGTTTATGCATAATCTTTGCATTTGAAATAGACCAAGAGGTGCAAGGATACACCTGGGAGGAGCAGCCTCTATGAACAATAAGGGGTGTGGGGAGGCTGTTGGAAAAGTACAACACTGAAGGTTTGAATGAAATGAATTGGACCAGCATTTGAAACCCTACTATATTGCAAGTAGACAAGCTGATATTTAGTTCTGTGGATTGTTAACATTCACATAAAACAGAATTATTTAGCATTTACTGAATCCTTTTTGATAATCAATTTGGGATCAAATGCGAAAGAACATGTGTCTGGCTTTGTATGACCCCAAATTCTTCCGTTTTCCCTTTGAGCAGATGACATGCCTTCTTTGCTGCCTGATATTGGTTGCTAGGAGAAGTGCACTGGTCTCGTCCCCTCTTATCCAGCAATAAAACTAAAGAGTGTATTGAGTAAGAGAAAGAGAGGCAGAACACAGTACAGGCCATGAATCATGACTTGTCTCCAATATGTCCACTTTGCTCCCATTTTTTTTCCCTTTAAAAACTTTTGTTTTTACCAATGATGCTTTCTTTCAGCCGCTATCTATAATCCTTTTTGAGCCTGAGGGGATGAGGGTTGCTAAAGGGAGGCTGTGCTGCTAAGACTCCACTCAGAGCAATAATAAAAGCCTTGAGAGTTATTCATGGGGCCACATTAGTGAGAATGCCCTACTCAGTGAATAGCATCAGTCAGCTGCCTTTGAAATCGAGTGATTAATACCTTCTGTTTTTAATGGGGGGGAAAAGCCAGACAAGAAAGGTCTTCATACCACTTTGGCTCTTTTGCAAATTAGATCTTATGCATTGTCAAACCTTTTGACAAAGAAGTTGCTAAATTTTCAATACCTGCAATAGTCTTTTTTTAAAAAAATGTGTTTCATGAACTGTTCATTGTGGCTACTGGCAGATAAAATTGAAATGGGAAAAATATCCCAAGTGAACACTTAGGAAAAAATCAGTTAGCCATTCTTATATTTTGGCAGTGTTTGTGATGACCATCCAGCTAAAAATATGATGTTAGTGATTATATTCAGAATGTTGTCTAAGCTGATCTATTTCACAACATCCAAATCACATTTTTGTTTGTTTGATAAAGAAACTAATTACAATACTCTTGAGATTTTTAGAGAGGCATCTAATGAGAAAGTGTAAAGGGTGGCAGGTGTTTGTTTCCCATGAGCACTTGGAAGTAAGGGACAATCTGTGATTTACAAAGAAGTTGTTATTTATATATATATTCATGTATGGTTATATCTATAGGCTAGTTTAGTGTAATGGATAGGAGGTGCTATCATTATAATCCCTATTGCCTCTCTGTAGCTTTTGATTACATTGGGTACATTGCATGGTTCAAATAAAATTGCTTAAGGCTTAGGAAGCTTGTCAATCATCTGAGGTGCATAGATAGAAAAGCTTCCAGTTTTGGTGGCCTGTTCATGGCAACTAGGAAATGCAAGATGATGCTTTTCCATATTGTTTTTTAGCATGATTCTCATGTCATCCAGGCTGTTAATATTTAGATGGTAAATGAAGCCAAGCCTGAGTGTTTTAAAAATAATTATTCTCATTCTGCTGTTCATTTTACATTTTAAATTTATGTTTGATGTAGCAGCCTGGTCTGCTTCTATATATACTCATGTGTGTTCAAAAGTCTTTAGTGTCGTCTGGATATGAGAACAAACAACCTGTAATGGACTCTGCATGACGCTCCCTGAAATCTGTTTTTCACTCCATGGAAGTGAAATATCTTGTTAAGAAGTGGTAATACCCGAGGGCAATCAGAGATAAAAATGTAACGATTTGGTGGGTGATGTCTAGAGATCAGCTTCAAGTGAGGTCTGATTTAACAGCTTTATTAGTGATATAAGGGAGAGAACAAAATGATAAAGAAATTGCCTATGCCAACATTAGAAAACTATCAGAAACTTCCTCTCCCTCCCACGCCCCCACCCAATGAACATGAAAATGATTTACAAAAATTTAGACAGCAAAAGTTCTTAGCAGAGTAAGAACGAATCCTTTATTTGGTATATAAATGTAGACTAATTCTTCAGGGAAATAATCAGAAATCTAGATATCTAACTAGAGAGAGAAGCCAGTAAAGCAATAAAACTGAAAGGACCCAAGGGAAGACTATGGGCGTGGGGGCACGGAGAGAGTGTGATTCAGATTAGGACTGTTAGGTCCCAGTGTAAAGGTCACGAGATTATAGTGCCCATTTAAGGCGTATTGCATCACTGACTAGAGAGACTCTCTTTCAGTGAACGTGGCTTAAGTGCAATGGAAATACTTCTTTCATTTTGCACTTCACTGCCAGAACCTGAGAGGGAAAAAGACATTTTGGCAGAAGCAGGAGTGAGTACAAAGACAGATTCTTTTAGAAGATTCCTGTCAATTTAAAACTAGAGAAGGATGCACTAATTGTGTCTCTGTGTCCTGGCCTATGCAGATGAGAAACAGTATTAAGATGGACCCTATGAAATTTTTTTAAATATTAAGGGAAAAGACTGGAAAAAATGTAACCATATTTAAAATATTTCATCAACCACTTTTCAGGACTATGTCAGGAAAACTGGAAAGCAATTAGTTGTGTTTAGGTGGAAAATACTTTTATTTAAAAGTATTGTTGACTTAAATTATAGGAGGTGCTTAATACAAAGTTGCATTTTATTTCAAAGGAAAGGTAACATAGAATATGGATCCACTAGGTAGACAGACAGGAACTGTGATCGACTCCTTGGTTGAACAGGATCCAGAACATAGTCCTCTTACTCTCTTCAAAATTAGTGAGATCTTACTAGACATGTGCCCTTTGGGAATGCGTAATTTAAGAGAAATGTGAAAAATTTGATAGTCTCTGTTCTATAGAAAGCTGAAAAATGATAACAGGAGTGGAAAATAATATCTAAGTGGAAAATAGGATCTGATATTCATATCTTGGCTCCATGAGTTGGAGTTCTTTTCTGTGTTTTCCTTCTGGTCTTGTTATTTATTTATTTATTTTTTTAAGATTTTATTTTTCTCCCCAAAGCCCCCCGGTACATAGTTGTATATTTCGTTGTGGGTCCTTCTAGTTGTGGCATGTGGGACGCTGCCTCAGCGTGGTCTGATGAGCAGTGCCATGTCCGCGCCCAGGATTCGAACCAACGAAACACTGGGCCGCCTGCAGCGGAGCGCGCGAACTTAACCACTCGGCCACGGGGCCAGCCCCTGGTCTTGTTATTTTTAATAAATTAATAGTAGGGAGCCAAACAATATCCTGTACTTGGATTTTAAAATCACCTTCCTGGGTTTAAAACATTGTCAGATGTTAGATAGACATCACATACAAACTAGTACCTGAGCTTTGGTAATTATTTTATATCATTAATGATAATCCCAAGAGAACAGAAAGAATGCAGAGCTGACTGCCAACGCTCATCAGCACCATCCTGTTCTTGCAGTCTTCTGGTACTTCTGTTGTCAGTAAAGGGAGCAGAATACTGTAGCCTGGGTGTCTCGGAACTTTAAGGGCCAGATAGTAAGTATTTCTGGCTTTACTGGCTATAAGCCTTCCCCTATCCCAACTATTCAGCTTTGCCTTTGTAGAGAGAAAGAGGTCTTAGACAATATGTAAATGAACGAGCAGGGCTGTGTTCCAATAACACTTTATTTATGGACAGAGAGATTTAAAATTTTATTATTTTTTTGCATCACAAAATATTATTATTATTATTATTTTATTTTTTTGTGGAGGAAGATTGGCCCTGAGCTAACATCTGTTGCCAATTTTGTTTTTGCTTGGGGAAGATTGGCCCTGAGCTAACATGTGTGCCTGTCTTCTTCTGTTTTCTATGTGGGATGCTGCTACAGCATGGCTTGATGAGCAGTGTGTAGGTCCGCACCCAGGATCCAAACCTGTGAACCCTGGGCTGCCGAGTTGGAGTCTGTGAACTTACCTGCTACGCCATATGGCTGGGCCCACAGAATATGATTTTTTGATGTTTTTTTCTGTCTTTTAGAAATGGAAAAATAAGTTCTTACCCATGAGTCATAGCAAAATAAGAGGTGGGCTAGATTTGGCCTGAGGATTATAGTTTGCTGTAGAATACAAAATATCCCTTTTTCATTAGAAGCGTAGAAGAAAGAAGGTAGTGGGATGGGGCATGGGGCAAATGGCGCCTGATCATTTCTTACTTTTCCTCCTCTAATTTCAAGTTTTAAAAGTAGGGTCAAGTTAACCAAAAGAGTGTTTATAAGGAGAACTTAGTTTGGTGAAATGGTGATTGTTGTAAAACACAACCTCTTAGGTAGCGTGAAGGCATCAACTTAAAAAGGTAGTTGAGGGGCCAGCCCAGTGGCATAGCAGTTAAGTTCGCACGTTACACTTCCATGACCCAGGGCCCGGGTGCGGACATGCTGTGGCAGGCGTCCCACATATAAAAGTAGAGGAAGATGGGCACGGATGTTAGCTCAGGGCCAGTTTTCCTCAGCAAAAAGAGGAGGATGGGCAGTAGTTAGCTCAGGGCTAATCTTCCTCAAAAAAAAAAAAAAGTAGTTGAACTGCCCTTATAAATGAATGCATGATCCTAATACTGTCTTTCGAGAGAGGATTAAAACATATTTTGTAGGTATTTATCTCACATAAAGAGGAAAGTGTCCTGCCATGGGAAAACATTAGATCACAGGAAGGCCTGAAATATTTGAGTAACAACTTTGTGAAGGCACAGTCAGTCTAAACAAGTTCCAACAAGATGAAGTCCTCAGAATAAGGAAGAGCCATCATGGCCACAAAGATCTACTGCTGTGTTTCCCAGCTTTTTGCTGTAAAGTAGCTAAGGCTTTCTTTGATGAAGTCATCTTTCTCATCCATCTGTGTGAAAACTTGTTCTCTCTGCCTTGTTTTTTCAAGGGAGGTGGTGTTTGGCGAATTTGGTAGAGCTTATAAAGGCCTAATTTGGTTTGATGAGATTCACTGGGATTAGGCAGCAAAAATCAAGATGTGTATTTGTAAATGAAAGTTTCTACTGCTTATTATTAATATCTTTATGCATGATGTGCTTTCATTCGTAACAAGACATGGGTACCGTATAACATTTTCTTTTGGATTGGGAGAAACTAGCAACCTCTCATTTCTTGAAATTACATGGGCAGTTTAAAAAATAAGACTGGGAACTGAGTATTTAGGAAAAATATAGTATGTTTGGTATAATTTTCACAGCTCTAAATATGCAGGTAACTCAAAACTTAGATACAAGATGTATAATTTTTCTGGAAATTGTATGAGGCTTTTAGATAAAATAATATAAAAATAGCTGGTTCTTTTTTTCACATATATTTCCTAACGTTTCTAACATGAAACATAAAATAGTTGAGTCGAGGCCATAATCATAATCAATAATCCATGTAATATGTTTTATAGATTATGGAATATATATAATGCATGTATATATAGACATAAGCGCACTCACATGTATGCACACAGGTGTATGCATAAATGCTTACACAGATACATAAATGCTTATAATTTAGTTAAAAATTTGCACAACCAAGTTCAAGGACTTTGGCTCTTCTATCCATTTGTCTTAGCATTCCTGTGAGTTAGTTACTGACGTGGAAGCCATCCTTTCTTGCTTTAGATTTTAGGTTTTCCTTTTTTTTTGAGGAAGATTAGCCCTGAGCTAACATCTGCCACCAATCCTCTTCTTTTGGCTGAGGAAGACTGGCCCTGAGCTAACATCCATGCCCATTCCTCTACTTTATATGTGGGATGCCTGCCACAGCATGGCTTGACAAGTGGTGCCATGTCCGCACCCGGGATCCTAACCGGCGAACCCCAGGCTGCCAAAGTGGAATGTGTGAACTTAACCACTGCGCCAGCAGACTGACCCCCAGGTTTTAGGTTTTTTTTAAAAACACTATGTACTTTGGGATTCTGATTGAATTTTAACATGCGTGCCCATCTTCCTCTACTTTATATATGAGACACCTGCCCCAGCATGGCTTGACAAGTGGTACGTAGGCTGCACCTGGGATGGGAACTGGCAAACGCGGGGCTGCCAAAGCAGAACGTGTGAACTTAACTGCTGTGTCTCCAGGCTGGCCCTGACTTCCATTTCTTCCTAATCTGCTATTAGGAAAATTCTCTCACAATACTGGGTATCAGAAACGTCTTCAATGTCTTTTATTAAGCTTTCAAATATCAACTGAATAAAAAACTTTGGGCATAGATGCTTTTAGCTTGATAGCAAACAAGCTTTATTCAGTTGCCTTCAGGAGAAACTCATGGAAGTTAAAACACAATACTCTAATGTTTAATTACCTGGAAAGTTCCAACTGAATGTAAGTAATATTCCCAATAGCCTTGTTATTGTAATAAAAGATTATTGTGTGCTATCTGGTGTGATCAGCCCCCCTGTCCCATAACATCCCAAAGAATGAGTTTGCAGCTCCTCCCAGGGTTAGTGAAGACCTCGAGTGATATTGTTAGTACTCTTAAAAAAGTAAAGGAAACAATGGAGGTGCAGAATATGCCATGAAGAGATAAGTTGATATTTTTTAAAAAATTTCATCTTGTTTAGTTATTTCCTGCTTTATGACTGTTATTATAGTTTAGATGATAGTGCAGGTGGACATTCATTCATTAGTTTCTTCAAAAAGTATTGGCAGGGCATCTGCTTTGTGCTGGATGTGTGTGGTAGGGTGGCGAGCTTTCAGTTTAGTGGGAAAGAGATGATAAGCACACTGAATATGTTTGTACTTAAAATTGAATTTACGTAGTACAAAGAAAAATTACAGAATGTCATGAATACATTTGAAATTCTACAAAATTTAGTTTATGGGGCCTGGAGGCCTCCCTGGGGAAATAATATTTATGCTGAGGCCTGTGGGCTTAGAGATGGTAGTCAGGTGAGGAGTGGGATCTGGGAAGAGCATTCCAGGCTGTGAGAAGGTTCTGAAGGGGTGGGGACGGGAGAAGCTGACACCTTTGGAAACCTAGAAGAAAGGTAGAGGGCACACTGAGAGCTAAGGAAGGGCAGCAGAAGGCCGGTCCGGATGATGCAGATTATGTAGGTAAGGATTCTGAATTTCATCGCAAGATGATGGGAAGACACTGGAGGATTGTTCTGCTCCTAGGGGACTTTCCAGGCTGGTAGAAAATGTCCAATGGTAAATCTGAATACTGCAGAGTGTGGTCAGCAGCTAGCTCACAGGTGGCCTCACGGGGCTGTGAAAGCACATTGGATGGGAACCGCACCATTCTGGGGATGAGAAAAGGATTCAGAGGGGGATATCTTGGCCTGAGTCCAGAGTAAGATTTAGCTAGAAGCCATGACCAGTCCGTACCGCAGACCAGTTACATTAAAAAGGCTGAGAGGGGAGCCTACAGCTGTTTTCTAAAAGCTCACTCATGTGACATGCATCCAGGGTTGAGAGTGAGAAGGCGGTAAGGAATAACACAGCAAGAGGTTACCAAGGAACTGGAAGTCAGCTGGTGAGACTGGAGGAAAGTGGGTGAAGAGAGAATGAGTTAGAGAGATACCTAGAAGTTTGGCAAAAAAAAGTTTCAAATATATGCTGCAGTCAAGGAAGCAAACGAAAGATTGACAAGATCTCCTTGTTCCATCAACTCCTGTAACTCTATTCCTCTCTTTGGGCAATATTTTACTTTACTTGAATTGCAGTAATTTATGTACGTGCTTTATGACTCACACTTCTATTAGGCTTCTTCATGTCAGGAGCTGTTTCCTCCTTACTTGTTACTGCTTCTTCTGAGTAGCAGAGAACGTTACACAGAAAAAGTGTTCGATAAATACTTATCGAATTAAATTAAAATGGTCCACTTACTTCAACTCTTCTTTGCTTGTTCTAGACTTGGCAAAAACTGCTCATTTCTCTTGGTTTTGCTGAATTCCTCAATAGTGTGTGCAAATTACAGATGATCTATTCGTTATTTCCTGAATACACACAATTTATGTATTCTGAATTTGGTTGGGCTATCTCCTATCTATAGCTATGTGATTAAATCCAATTTCTCATTCAGGGATATTCATAATATACACTTTGTATTATAATTGTTAGTTTGCTTAACTAGATGGAAGAGAAAACCTGTTTTCTTCATGCTAACTTTAAAACTTGCAGAAAAATTAATATGCTTATGTTAATACTGTTAAGGTTTCTATTATGTAATGTCAGGAAAGGAAAGAGTCTGAGTTCATTGTTCATTGAAACAAATTCATTGCTTTCACTAATTATCATTTGTTGTCATAAAGAATTGACTTTATTTTAAAAATTACCATAAAAGGAGATGTATTAAATTATGTCAATATATTCCTTTCAAAGAAAGGAGATTAAGGCATAAAGATTAGTTTATATAGTTTATAGTTTAGTTTATAAAGAGTTGACTTTATTTTAAAAGTTACCTTAAAAGGAGAATGTATTAAATTATGTGCGTTTATGGATTTAAAAGAAAGGAGATTAAGGTATAAAGATTAGTTTATAAGAGTTTGTAAAACAAAATTCAAGCATATGAAAAATTAGTAGTAAAATATATTTTCTTATAAATTGCAATTATATATTATACATATTTTAATAAAATTAATAGTTGAATGCTAGTGATATTTCAAAATATAATAAAAACATATTTCATTGCAGAATAAAAAATGCAGTTTAAATTGCGAAACAATTTACAAATTTGAGATAAATACTTGAATCAGAAGCCAATCTTAAATAATAATGACTTGTGCTTTCTCAATCAAATATTTTTATTTTTTTCTGAGGTAAAAGGGAGAGTGAATTATTTTCTATGATAAAATATTCGTAATAATGATTCCCTGATGTTCTCATTCCCAATTTTTCCATAAGGTTGGTGACCACCAGGGGGATATGGAGGTCTGAATAGCATTATGCTCAGCTGAAGGCAAGAAATGCGTTTCTGGAAAGTGACCAGAATTGTGTGTCTCCCCAGATTTGGGGGGCAGGGGGCTTTCATAACAAAGCTTTTTTGTTTTTTTAAATGCAAGATGCCTCTGACTTAATCAAGGTCACTAAATTCATTTAGGAAAAAAATATTCAAGGGAACTGCATGTAAAATAATAATAATAATCACAATAATGGTTAGTAATATTATCCCATTCTTTCCCTAAGGAGCCTCAAGTGCTTGGCAATCATCTCATTAATTCTCAGACGCTCCCTGGGAAAGAGTAGGGTAATAAATCACAGGTTGAAGAGAAGATGTTTTAAATAGGATATTTAAGAATAGTAGTATTCTTAATACAGACAGGTTGATCAACAAAGGTTGCAACTCACTTTTATGGAAATAAACTTTTTTTTCATTACAAGAAATGAGTGATCAAACAAAAACTTTTTTCAAAATTAATTGTGAAAAATAGCTCATTGTTTCCATTTGTATTTTCATCTAAACCCAATTACCTGTCATTCCTATGACCTATTTTCAAAATTCCATTAAAGTCAGAGAGTAACAAGATTCTTAGCAATCTTTAGTCAGGTGTCATTTGACTATCGGTGATCAAGATTGAGAACACCTTAAATGAGGAGTTTCAATCAATGGCCATCATCCATACTATTGATTAAACACTTTGTTACCTTACTAATGGCTCAAATTTTAAACATTTCTTAGAATTGGTTAATTTTAAGGAACAATTAAAATAGTAAAGTAGTATTACTGTTTGCATAATTAATTGAAAAATTAATGGAATATGAAGGTAAATATATGTGTTTCTCTTTGAAAATAGTGCCTTGTGCTATTATTGAATATACAGATGACCTTTCCACTCTGAGGTCAGAGTTCGAATTAAGCCTTGGGTCCTAAGTAAATTGAGATGAATGGTTTTGGCTTTGTCCCTGGTGTAAAATAGTCTATATTACAAAATCACCATACATCTGTTTTTGCAAAATTGGCATAATTGGCGTTCTCCTAGGATTTTGTTGGCATTGAAGCTGAAGCTATTTCTTACTACAAAGGAAGATTCTTGTCTAGGTCATGGATTTTTAAAACATGTCTATAAAAGTGGCCCAGATATGTCTGTTCACTTGTGACATGGGAGAATTATGTCTCATCATAATCAATTTGGTAATTGATAATAGCACAGTAACAATCTAATGCATTTACGAAGATGGGAGCACCTTTGGGAAATGACAAGATAAACAGCTGGAATAATTTTGAAGGGGTCACCTCTTTGATCTTATTAGTAGTTTTATAACTATCTTTACTCGATTATATTGAGAAAAACAAAGATTGCCTTTAAATTCTAATAAATTGAAAGATGTTCATATTTACCATAAACTTTAAAATTTAAATGCATAAGTTGATATTATATGTCAAAAAGTATTTGGCAGTGATAACTCTGACAATATTAACTGCAGGTGGGAAAAAACTAGTTTGAAAAAGTTTTTTGTTTCACAGGCTCTTCTGATAATAAAAAGTAGTCTAATTATATAATTTCTCAAAAATTTTATCAAGTATATTAATAGCATATTATTTGAAAAAGTTCCTTAGCCAGAAAAACTCTATATGAAAAAGGTGTTTTTACATGTTTTTCCTCTGTAAATCATGCAAAATGTGTGTATAATAAATTAAAAGACTAACAATGGGGAAACTAAGTTGATGTATAGAGGTATATACATTAATGTTAAAGATGTTCATATTTAATTATATAGTTAATCTAGATTTTTTTAGGGGGAGTGATAGTTTGTATTTTTGTCTTTAAACAGTTTTTGGTTGTACAAACAGGCAGTCTGAAGAATTTGTGGGGATGGTTGCTTAGTGTTGTGTGGGAAGATTATATTAAAACATACAATAATTTACCCACATTACCTATTTGTTCAAAATAAAACCACCAAACAAATCTCTAGTATTCTTGCAGTAATTTTGACATTAACACTTGTATCTAGGTTAGCAAATTTTTAAAGTCTTCATTTGCTTTTGGTTTAAATATCATTTTAAGAAAAATGCCTCTTCCTTCCTCCCCTGCAAAACACACACACACAAACACACACACACACACACCCCAAAACAAAAACACAAAACAGCTTCCAGTTGTTGGTAGGCCTTAGCAACTTTTCCAAAGATTTCAAGAATGGTGTCTACTTCCTTATTAGTTGTAGGATTGGATTAACCAAAGTCACTGTTCCCTTTGCAAATCATACTGACTGAAGCCAGAGTCCTTCCAACATACCCACCTAATAGGGTAATTTCTAGTGTGATGGGCACTAGAGCTCGAGTCAGTTGAACGGTATACTCAATAAGACTTAGTTTTGCTTATTCTCAAACTATTTTTTTTTGCTACTTGTACTCAGTATTTTCATTATCATTCTTATTTAACAAAAGTTAAGCCTATGGACAACTGTGAGTGCAAAAAAGGAAGAGTTTTATCCATATGTACTAAATTAAAAAGAGTTGATATATGTGTCTCTAAAATAAACCACTTTTTAAAATTTTTATTTTATTTATTATTTTTTTATTTTTTTTTTGAGGAAGATTAGCCGTCAGCTAACTAGTGCCAGTCCTCCTCTTTTTGCTGAGGAAGCCTGGCCCTGAGCTAACATCCGTGCCCATCTTCCTCTGCTTTCTAGTGGGACACCTACCACAGCATGGCATGCCAAGCGGTGCCATGTCCACACCCAGGATCCAAACCGGCGAACCCTGGGGCCACCGAGAAGTGGAGCGTGTGAACTTAACCGCTGTGCCACCGGGCCAGCCCCTAAAATAAACCACTTTTGAGTTGGATATGAGTAACAGACTAAAACGATTGGAGAAGATGTCATGGGATTTTTGTTAGAGCATTAACCTGGATAACACATGAAAACAACCAGCACTGTGCTTGGCACAGACTTGGTGCCGAACTGAATATTTGTTTCCTCTTTCCATAAATTTTTTGACAAAGGTCGTCTGTTTTTTACTGACATACTATCTTCAGCTTCAGAGAACAGAGACCGTTAGGAAGTAGGTGTGAAAACCAAAACCACTCTTAGGATAAAATTCCCAGGAATTAATCCTACACGTCATGTTTTCATTCACAGTTACCAGGTTATCTCAGTTTTTGTGAAAGAGGATGTAGAGGATGCTTCAGAACATTTTTTTTTCTTTTTCATTTCATTGATGACTGCTTCATATATTGATTTTTTAAATCATCCTTATGTACTAATTTCTTACAGAGTGTATCTGTTTAAGATATAGTCTTTGACTCTAAATCATGCCTAAATCTTTGCTTTATTTGTGTTTCTCTCTGTTTTTATTCCCTGGAACATTTTTAATTGTTCTCATAATAATTACAAGTGTGTATTTGCAAAATTTTCCAAAAAGGCACCATTAGCCTTTGTCGTTGTTTTAAGTCTTAACTAGAGGGAAGAGGCTTTCCTATTTTGGAATTCCATTTGTCTCTCTCACCGCTGGGAATGCACAAGCTTCTTGGTTGATATTTATGTTAAGGGTGTGAACCTTAATTTGATATGAGAAAACATATTTTCATGATGAAGGAAAGCTGTCAGTCTTATGTGTTGAAAACAAAGAGGCAAATGAAGACAGCATTTGCGAAGATGTTTCCTTCTGTTGTGCCAGCATTTCCCAAGGGAAGCAATAGAAGCCATTTTGTTTTGACTTTTTAAAATGAGAACAAACAAATCACTCTATTGAGAATAATCTTTGTTTAGATGAACATTGTATAGAGTGAAACATAATCATTTCTTCCTGTTGTTAATATCCAAAGCCTCCAACCAATCAGTCACTTAACAGTGTTATTTAATATTCACTCTAAAGAGAAATGTATCTTGAAAATATAATTCAAGCACATTATTCGTTAGTGGGAGTGGGTAAATAGCATCAAAACAGCGTGAGAGAAGGTAGAATTGGAAATAGACTATGTGAATAAAGACTTCAATGTTTTTGTAAACATTAAATTCAGTATAATTCCACAGTATGATTCACAGCCCACTCTCACATGCTGATGTGTTCCTAGTTTTCACTGTAGAACACATTATCTGAAATAGAGGTGGGCACACTGCAGCCTGTGGGCCAAATTTGGTCTGTCACCTGTTTCTGTATGACCTACAAACTATAATAATATTTCCTTTTTTTACATTTTGAAATAGTAGAATAAAAATCAAGAGCAGAATAATATTTCCTGATATGTGAAAATTTTATTCAGTCTGATTTTCTTGTCTACAAATAAAGTTTTATTGGAACATAGGAATGCTCATTTATTTACACACAGTCCATGGCTACTTTCCTGCTACAAAGACAGAGGTCAGTAGCTGTGACACACATGATGCACAAAGCCTGAAATATTTACTGTCTTGCTCTTTAAAAATAAGTTTCCTGATTTCTGACTTAAAATAAAGGGATGAGACTTGTGCTGTAGTGTGTGCTCTTAGACCATGTATGAAAGTGCTAAATTTTAAGACAGAAATAGACAAACTGGAATTCACTTAAGCAGACCACTTAGGAGAGAGGAGGAGGGCTGAGATGGGTTTTAAAACATGATATGAGGGGTCGGCCCCATGGCCTTGTGGTTAAGTTTGGTGCCCACATTCAAAATAGAGGAAGATTGGCACAGATGTTAGCTCGGGGCAGATCTTCCTCAGCAAAAATAAATAAATAAATAAAAAATAAAAAACAAAAAACACAAAACATGATATGAGAAATGATTGGAAGAATGATGAGGCTTTGCTGGAAAAAGCTGTTGATTGGGATCACAGTTACCTTCAAATATCCACTATTAAATGGGAAAATTATTAGACTTGTTAGATTTAACACAAAGGGTTTATAAAGTTGGAGTTAAGAGCAGTAGGTGGAAATTTTAGTGAAACATATGTTGATTCACTGTAGAAAGACTAATAAAATTATACTATGATAATGGAATCTTTTTTTTTTTTGGTATGTCAGTGATTTCTAATGCATCACTTATTCAAGCATAGGCTATTTAAACACTTGGTCAAAGTGTCTGGCAATGGTTAGATTGAAAGACTTTCTTATTTTCTCATTAATTATTTGAGCAAATAATCATTAGCCACCTCCCTTGTTTCAAACACTCTTTCAGGCACTGGGGTTAGAGCAGTGAGCAATAGGGACCAAGGGCCTGCTCTTCTAGAGCTGTCATGCTGGAGTCCTTGAGGGGACGAAAGACACTATTCAAGCAATTGAATCAATTGTTAGATAATTTTAAAGACAAATTGGTGTTGTGAGGGTGCAATATAACATTATGACTGTGCCAGGGAGGCCAGGCCTTCTTACACAGAGTCCTCAGGAGAAGTCTTCTTAGGAGGAATTGTTTGAGCTAAGACTTGTATAAGTGTTAGCCTTGCAAAGATCTGCAGAGAACACATTCCAAGAGAGGGAAAGGCCCAGGAAAAGCCCCTAAATTGGAAAAGAGCTTGATGTGTTCAAGAACCAGAGAGGAAGCTGGTGCGATAGAGCTGCCATTACAAATAACCACAGACTTCCTCACTTAAAAACAACAGAAATTAGGAGCCAGGGGCTGGCCTGGTGGTGCAGCAGTTAAGTTCACACGTTCTGCTTCAGCCGCCTGGGGTTTGCCGGTTCGGATCCCTGGTGTGGACATGGCACCGCTTGTCAAGCCATGCTGTGGTAAGTGTTCCACATATAAAGTAGAGGAAGATGGGCACGAATGTTAGCTGAGGGCCAGCATTCCTCAACAAAAAGAGGAGGATTGGCAGCAGATGTTAGCTCAAGGCTAATCTTCCTCAAAAAAGGAAAAAAAAAACAGAAAGAAATTAGGAGCCACCCTCATGGCCCAGTGGTTAAGTTTGGCACACACTGCTTTGGTACCCTGTGTTTGGTTCCTGGGCATGGACCTACACCACTCGTTGGTGGCCCTACTGTGGTGGTGACCCACATATAAAACAGAGAAAGATTGGCATGGATGTTAGCTCAGGGCAAATTTTTCTTAAGCAAAAAAAAAAAAAAGGAGGAGGATTGGCAACAGATGGTTGCTCAGGGTGAATCTTCCTCAGCAAAAACCAAAAATAAATAGCAACAGAAATTTATTCTATCATGATTTGGGAGGCCAGAAGACCAAAATCAAGATGTAGGAAGAATCTTTCTGATATAGATTGAATTGTGTCCCCCTAAAAAGATTTGTTGAAATCCTGCTGCCAGTACTTCAGAAGGTGGTCTTTTTTGGAAATAGAGTCTTTACAGACAGAATTAAAATGAGGTCATTAAGAGCCAGCCCTGAGGGCCTGGTGGTTAAAGTTTGGCACTCTCACTGCTTCGGCAGCCCGGGTTTGATTCCCTGTTGTGGAAGCACACCACTCATCAGTAGCCATGCGTTGGCAGCAGCTCAGATAGAAGAACTAGAAGGACTTACAACAGGTTATACAGCCACGCACTGGGGCTTTGGGGAGGGAAAAAAACAAAAGAAGATTGGCAACAGATGTTAGCTCAAGGTGAATCTTTCCCAGCAAAAAAAACAGAAAACAAAGCAAATGAGGTCGTTAAGGTAGCCCTAACCCAATATGACTAGTGTCCTCATAAAAGGGGGAAATTTGGACACAGAGATGCAGGGAGATCTATTTGAAGATGAAGGCTGAAATTGGAGTAACACATTTACAATCCAAGGAATGTCAAAGGGTTTTCAGCAAACCACCGGAAGCTAGGAGAGAGGCCTGGAATGGGTTTTCCTCTACAGCCCGTAGAAAGAATCAATCCTACCAATGTCTTAGGTTTGGACTTCGAGCCTCTGGAACTATGAGACAATAAATTTCTGTTGTTTAAGCCCCCTGTTCGCAATACTTTGTTCTGTCCACCCTAGGAAATGAAAACACCTACCTTGCCTCTTTCAGCTTCCGGTGACAGCACGTATTCCTTGGTTTGTAGCAGCAGAACTCCAATTTCTGATTCCATCTTTACATGAACTTGTACCATGTGTCTCTGTGTGTCTTTTTCTGTCTCTTATAAGGACACTCTCATCAGGTTTAGAGACCACTGTAATCCAGTATGACCATATTTCCATCCTTACCTTAGTTCCTTCTACAAAGACCCTGTTTCCAAATAAGGTCACATCCTGGGGTTCTAGGTGGCCATGAATTTTGAGGGGATGCTAGTCAACCCATTGCAGCTGATATATCCAGAGACTTGTCAGCAAAGAGACAGGGTGGTACAGAAGAATGGAGGGAAGACAAGAGATGGAATAGACAATGCATTGTAGGTCCTGGTGAGAAGTCTGGGATTTATTCTAAATATGAAGACAATTACTTGGAGGATTTTAAGCACAGAAGCAGCATAATTTGATTTGCATTTAAAATTGCTGTTGTGTAGAGGGTGGGCTGTAATGGGACAAAAGTGGAAACAAGGGGAAGCTTTTTTGACCCTTCTGGAGAGAGGTGCCAGGTGCTGAGCACAAATGGGAAGAAGTGGGGCCAGGTTTGGAAGACATGCTGATGGACTGGATATAACCAAGATGTTCATGGGCGGTGTGTTACAGAGCAGAGAGAAATCATGGGTGCTTTCCTTGTTAAGTTGCTTGTTGGCTTATTTATTTATAACAGTACTAGCAGACTATAAATCTTTCAAAATCTGCAGAAGGTTATATTGTGAAAAGAAGGTCTCCCACCTAGCCCTATCCCATTCTCTAGTCTAGAAGCAACTACGGTTGACAGTTTTACCTACATCCTTCTGAGCAAATATTCCATGTAGAACCTTCTCATTCTAGGTTGACATATATCTCCTTCTAAACTAGAGCTATTCTTTTTCCGTAAAATCCAGTTAACGAGCAAGTTTCCAGACCAGAGAAACTTACTTTTTAGAAACACCTGTTCATTCAGTGAAATATGTCAGTAAACTCTAAAATAGGATGGAATAAAAATGAAACCAGTAGTTCTAGTATAAATGTCCCTTATGATTTTTGTCTAATGAATACTTAGGAAGTTAACTAAACTTCACAGCCTGAGCTTTTTGACTAGAAATAAGAAAAGCACCTTCTCCCCCACTTGAAAAACTCATAAATGAAAAATGAAATGGATTCTTTCCTCTGTTGTTTCTCCTCCCATTCCTTGGAAATGAGTGATGGTGTTTTGGAAAGCATGTCATTAAGCAGCTTGCCCGAGGGGGTTGGAGAGTCCATTTGAGGTGAAGGCTGGGGTTGGTGGAGTGTGTAGATGCTCCCTCTTGTGAGCCACCGCTGTCTTTGTGTCTGGTGCAGGGTATTTCTAGGCCACTTAAAAAGTGATTAAGAAATTATCAGCTTCAAATTACAACCATGAAGCTGAGCTGTGTTCTGCTAATTTGCCTTCCGTATAAATAACAAGTCTGCTTACTTCTCCCCATCCTCGCAAGTCACCATCATTTCTTATCTCCAAGAGCTTCCTAATTCATGTTCATGCTTCCACAGGACTCTTAGAGTAGCCAGGGTAGTTTTTGAAAATGTGAACCAGATGGTGTTAGCTTTCTGAGGTGTTTAGAATACCTCAGAGGATTCTATTGCACTTATGATAGGATTGTAATCAGTAACATGGCCTTATAAGTTCCTACAAGGTATTGGCCCAAATTACCTAGCTTTTACACTTTATTCACCTATTCCTTTCCTTATCCTATACTCTAGCTACATTGATTTTATTTCAGTTTCTAGAAAATACCAAAGTCTTTCCCATCCAACAGAGACTGCCTATGTTGGATACTCTGCCAGAAATGTTCCTTTCCAGTTCTTACTTTGACTAATTCCATTCATCCTGCAGGAGTCTGCTTAAGAGTCATTTACTTAAGGAAGATTTTCTTGCCCAATAATCCAAATTAGTTCTTCCTATTACTTGCTTCCTATGGCATTTATCACAATTTTTAATCATATACTTATATATTAAATACTTATATACAACCAGAGAGTAACATCCACCAGTCTCTGGTTTGTTCGCCAAGATATACCCAGTGCCAATCTGGTAATAGTGCTCAACACATGTATTTGTGAATGACAATATTTTACGTTTAATGTGTACTAAAGATTGTAAACATTCATCGTCGCTAAAGGTTGTGTGCTTGGAGGCTGTCCCCCACGTTAATCTGTTTCTGTTGAAATTCAGGATTGCATTTATATTTATTTAGTATAAATATAAGACAGTGAAGTTCATTTTTTTTCTGGAAGAACTGTTAGCTGTCATGATTTAGTTCATCGCAATGATTACCAGAAGTCAAAGGGTAATCATTTAAAAAACATGAATAGGACATGAATCTGCTAAGCCTTCATTATGTCTGTAATATTACAACTTTTGAGTGGTTTTGTAGATAGGTTTTGAGGAAAATGCTTAATAGATATGAAAACAATTGCCCTTTAAAAATTATAGCAAACAAGTATTTAATCCAAAGGGGGTTAATAAATTACTCAAGGGAAAAGGGTGGTAATTATATTTAATCACTATCATTAAAAATAGTCTTTAACAGGTTGAATGCTTTCAACTCAGCATTCTGAATACCAGGTAAACATCGGCCATTATTTTTCTAATGTTTACTTTGTCATAAAAAATGAGCGGAGTGAGCGGAACACATTTTTATTTGCTAAGAGAAAAAAGCATGCTGTTTCTGAAATCACCTGTAGGGTGAAGTAAATATGAGAGGAAGTCGTCTTTATAATTGTTTAAAATCCATTGAAAAGATTGCTTTTCCATACAAAAGAGGGGAAAAGGTTGTGAGAAGCACATTACAGAAAACACAGATCAATGGGACAATATGATTAATTTGAAGTTAAAGTAGGGAAGGTCTCTCATTTGTCACCCGGTGCCAATTTGCAGTAACCCTTCGCGTTTCATCAAAGGGCTGCTTGTGAACTCCTTTAGAGCAATCAGCCTTCCTGGAGCTGAAACCTAGGCCCTTCCTGAGTCCTCTTTGAGAGCACGCACGAAGTCCCCGTGATTAATCTTCTCTTCTGTCAACATGAATATTAAGCGATTTCCTCCCTGGTGCATTATTAAGTTGTCTTATTTAATGCTACTTTCTGAGGACTACACAGCTTGACCCTCACGCTCAGGGTGAACAGATACGATTGTCCTATGGGCATGGTGTTCTCCTTAAATGTGAAATTATGCAGAGTCCTGTAGCTTTATGTCTAGTTGGAGATTATGACCTGAAAATAGACACAAAGAAAGAGAGTAGATGAACTTTGTTAACTAGATTGTACATTTTAACTTATTTAAAACTAGCTATTTTGATAACCACTGTTGGTGTATCTTGCTTTATACAAATATAAAAGTGTCTTAACATTTCCATTACAAATGAAAATCCTGTGTAGTACAAATGAATGCATTCTCATTAAACAGGTAATGTTACTATTTCATTTTTATCCCTAGCGCTGTGAACATTTGTGAATTATAAATCCAGATTTAAATTTACATGCAGCATAAATATTAACGTATGTTCCGGTTTTCACAAGTACTAGTATGTGATGTAATGGCCTTTTCTGTTCTTCCTACCTGTGAAGACTACCTTTAAAATGTCATGGTATCATCGTAACTTCTATTCTTTCATCTTCCGTTGCTCTAAGTTTCAATTTTAAAATATGCCCTCTTCCACCTGTACAGTAACTCTAGGACGAGAAAGGAGTAGGAACAGATGACCTTTTGTGTGTTTTGTTTCCTTGTGAATGTCTACTAACATAATTAGTTACATTCCTGAGAGGGTCTTTGTATTTATCTGTTACATTTTGAATGAATCAAGTCATACTCTTTTCTAACACATTTGAATGTTTATTAGTTCAGCTGGTTTGCCGACAGATGTTTCCTTTAGGATGGAAGAAGAAATGATACAGCTAGTTCCATTAAAAAAGAAAAAAAGTCATGCCCTGGATGAGTTCATAGCACTATGTTTCTCTCTAATTTTTAGAGAAACCCTCCCTAGAGAAAGCATCACCTTTATTGTTTTTTGTTTTTTCTGTGATGTATTTTAGTCACTGGAACATTACCTATAAAGAAATAAATGATGAATGAATGAATGAATGCAATCCCCTGACGAAATAATGTTCTTTCAGCACAGCATAAATGTCCCTAAGGACAGGGTGCCATCATGGTGTCCAAACCTTTTCCTCTAAAGTAAGTATTCCTTCATGACTGTGTAAAGTGCTGTATTTTTGTTCACCCAGTATTGAGAGGAAAGACTTAAAATGTCAAAACTTCATATTTTCACTCTCTTCAAATAAAGGTTTCAGAAAATGGAAAATGGGTCATAAATAGAAGGGGGGAGTCACTTTGCTTGTGGTTAAGTGATAAATACACACATGTATATACAGCGCATCTCTTTATATGTTAGCATAATAATTTATATGTTAGCATTCTATATTAGCATTGCAGAATGACCAGCTAAGTTTACCAGCAGTCATATCTTTCCTTCGTAATTTCACTTGAGAAATTTTTTTTTGGTCATACCTGTATCTGAAGGTATAGTGTGTGGAATGTTACATAGAAATAGGATACGCAGATAAACATCCCAATGAATTTCAGTAATAAAGGAAATGGGGAACATCAGTAAGGTTCTAAAGTGAAGAGTAAAATTTTCCCTCTCTCACCAAGGCTCTCTGGTGCGATGATTTAGGATTCTTGTCCTTGTATTTCTGTAGGATTTAGAAGCAAGTGCGGGAGGGGTGCTCTAAGATAGTCACTGTGTCAGGCTTGGGACTTTGTCCGTGTCATCAATAACCTCCTGATGACAATGACTAACAAAAAGTAACTTTTTTCTTGATTTTTATGGTAATGTATACACCAAAATGTGGTCTACATATTTCCTGTGGGAAGGATGCTTTGATTATGCTCTGTTACTTCTTCCGGCACACTAATGGGACTTAAAATTACTGTTCTTTGCTGAGGTCAGGAAATGATAATAGTTTGAAAACAGTTTGAAAAACTTAAGCACATTTTGATATCTTGCAGTTTTATTTAGAAGGACTCATTATTTTTTCATAATTTACTTATTTGACTGTCTCATAGTATGTAATATATAAATTCTATGTTCTTTTTCCTATACTGTGGTTATTGTACCCATTTTACTGTGCTTTCTTGTGCTTCTTGCTTTGTGTTATGAACACTCTTCAACTTTTTAGGGATTAAATTAGACTGGTTCTCAAAGATAATACCTAGTTTCAGTGTTTAAAAGTTGTTTGGGAGAAGGGAGATGTTTTAGCATATATGGTTCAAAAACATCCAACAACTTGTGTTTTTGGGTTTTTTTTGCTTAAAGTTCGCTTTTCTAAGTGATAGAGATTTTAAAAGGTAAAGAACACAAGTAAAACTGGGAAGACGACAGATTGTCTTTCTTCTCTTATCAAGCTATATCACCAACCACATATAAATTATTTTAAAATGAAGCTATATGAAATCTTTACAAATGATTATCTTAAAAATTAAGTAAGACTTTTCAAATAGAGGTTAATTATAATTTCTGATATAAATAAAGTAGCACTTTGCATCATACATAACTCACTATCATGTACAGATAAATCCACATGAAACATTAATAATTTGCCTTAATTAAAACTATAGATGTGGCATTTATAGACAATTTTGAGTTTTGAGTGTGTTTCTTCTCCAAAAAACTCAAAGTTATGAGCTTTCACTTTTGCCTTAAATATTTCAGCAAACTGATATCGATCAGTGCACATTTTGTGATGGATTATTTAGGGGAGGAAGAATATTTTTTCCTTCCACCCTTCTAAGTCCTTGCCTGGGGCTCCATAACAAAACACAGATGAAGAAAAGAAAAGCATACGCATTTATTTGATGTAAGTTTTACATGATACGGGAGATTTCACAAGGAAATGAAGACCTGAAGGAGTGATTAAAACTAAGTGTTTTTATGCTATAAAGTGTTTTTATGCTAGGTTTGATGAAGAGTGAAAAGTCCTGGGAAAATGTGATGGGACAGAGTATGAAGGAAGTGTAGTAAGCTGGTGGAAGCTTAGTACCACCTGTTCCTTCCGATTCCTCTCTGTGTCCCTCAGTCTTCAGAGAGAAGCATGCTCCTTTCCTCTGGGTATAAGGAGGGCACCTCTCACATGAATGTCTTATGAGGGTCACAGAGTCCTTCCTGCACCTGCCATTTCTTAAATCCTTTACCTTAAAATATTCACTATGCCAAGGTGCCCTATTCTGGGGTAGCATGTCCTGAACACTGCCAACTATTTAAAACTGGTGATGCTAAAGTTTTTAGGGAAGGGCTTTGATAATGGGGAGCTTCAACGATGGTCCTGGAACAGCTCACTTAAACCAGTACTCTCCTGATAAATGTACTGTCTCCTAAAATCTTAGGCAAAAACCCCACACAATGACACGGCACATTTGAAATATATATTTTTGCCTTTTGAAAAATAGAGCACAACATTTTCTATTATGTTTTGATAACCTTGCGTATGGTGGATATGAATCTGTACAAACCATTTAAATTCTTGGATTTCTCATCTGTAAAACAGGGATAATTGTACAAAGGTTGTACTTAGAATGAAATAAAATAATCTTTTTTAAGTGCCTAAAAATTCAACGAAGTATAGCTATATTGATCATTTTTATTGTTATTATTGAAAATGAGCTATTTATTAAACATGTACCTATACCAGGGTACTGTGCTAGGCATCAAAAATGGGAAGTTAAATCTTGCAGAAGAAATAAGATCTATATAAAGTACTAGAATTCCAGGACCACAATTGATAAAATGTTTCCTGTACTCTTGAATACAAGTTACCAGCAAGCCTGGTCAAGTCTGAATTCAGTTCTGGCGGGTGATTGCCGGGTGGGTCTTGGCACTGAGAGGTCATTGGTAGAAGGTTAGAGGAGAAATGATTGGAATTAGCTGGGACTCTGGTAATATGGAAGCTGGGGCTGTGGTACTTCCTCAACCGGACCTTCCAATCTTATCTAGATTTTCAAGGATTTTTTTCTTCAGAGTAGCATCTGGTCTTCTGGGTTATTCCTTTATAACATATATATTCTATCATATACCTATTTTCGTATTCACTGAGGGTCGTTGTTTTATCAGAGGTATTGCAGCTCTGATGGGGTAGTCTTTGAATTTATAGGTGGCTCAGCCCAGTACAGTCATTCTTAATGACTGTAGCACTTTAATATTCCAAGGACAGTTCTAGAATCTCTGCTAGTTTCTATCTTGACTTTCTCCTTGAGGCCAGGGTTATGAAAGTGGGCTTTTGATCAATGCTGAGTTGGTTATAGGAGCCTCCTTCGCATTTAAGGAAGCACATGACATGTCTGCTTCAGATATTTTACTGTGCGGAGGGAAAAAGGGGTTTCATCAAAGTGCCAGGGCCCAAGCCTCTGAACTCCTTGAGGCTGGGACTCCCTCTCTCTAGCACAATGCTTGGCACATAGTATAGAGTAAGCATTTGTTTCAGTAATTAATAAAATTACTGATAATACTGAGCTCGCTGTTTTCATATGAGAGGCAATTAAAAATACTTTACGGGGCTGGCCCAGTGGTGTAGTGGTTAAGTTTGCACACTTGCTACTGCGGCCCAGGGTTTGCGGGTTCGGGCCCTGGGTGTGGACCTGTTCATCGCTTATCAAGCCATGCTGTGGCAGCATCCCACATACAAAATAGAGGATGATTGGCACAGATGTTAGCTCAGGGCCAATCTTCCTCAGGCAAAAAGAGGAAGATTGGCAGTGGATGTTAGCTCAGGGCCAATCTTCCTCAACAAAAAAACCACAAACAAAACCCCAAAAAACTTGATAAACCATATTGTTTTTTGACTGATAGACCTCATTGCAACACCAGAAATAATTATATTCTTACAACTCCATTTGCCTTTATTATTGAAAAGAAGACTGTCATTGAGTAAAGACGCTACTCTTTAGCTATTGAATGATTAATGTACCTCCACATGTATTTGAGAACCTACAATACAAAGACAACTTTCTTAGCTTTTATCCGTTAGCTGATGCTTATGTTTTCATGGGACGCTTTGTCTCAGGTACTCATCTGGGTATATTACGTACATTTGTTCATTTTCTTCTCATAATATGGGGTAGAAGACATTATCACCATTTTACACCAAAGTACTGAGAGGGTTAGTAACTTGCCTGCAGTTACCCCACTTCTAAGTCTGGGTCTCAAATTTGAGTCCAGAGTCCATGTTCCTAAGTGGCCCTGCTGTGCTGTCTTATATTATATGGTACCTTAGAATTCAAAAAGTGCAGTTTATATGTATGATCTCTTTTCATCCTTAACACAGTATATAGAAGCAGGTAAAATTTTCAATCCACTTCACAGAGGAAACAACTGAGGCTCAGAGCAGTGACTGTGAGCCTGAGCTGGGTCCCGAAGTGGGTGGTTGTATCCACTGAGTGGTTGTGTGTCACCACTATCTTACTGCTGAGACTAAGTGTCTCTCACTGCCTCCCAATTCACCAGTTCTGTGAGTTTCCCAGGAGATCCAATGCTGTGGCCCTCTGCCTTCTCCAACTGGCTTTCTCTGGTTATTTTGGACACTCAGAGACCCAGCCACCTAGAGGCCCTGTCTTCCTTATGTAACGTTAGTTAGAATTGTGAAAACAGATTCCACATTCAGATGTTCAATCCCACTTTTATACTTTAGGTTATGCTTTATGAAAACATTTTGACCTTTTCCTGTTTCATAAAGTTAATGAGATTGACTTGGTAGGCGTTCTTCCCTCCAAGATAGCCTCTGTTCTAGATTTAAGGGTATTCTTTGCTAATCTTCAGGTTTTTCTAACAGCAGTCTTCTTTAGGCCAATTCCTTATTTGGCCACATTAAATACTTTAATCTTTGTATTTATGATGCCTTGAAATTTGAAAGAAAAGTGTTAAATATTATCAAGACATACTATGTAAGAAGTGTAGCTATAAATTAATGAAACCAATCTCATCAGCCTCACGTGAAAATCAATTCCACCTCAAAGAAGTTCAATACAGTGTTTTTCTTTATATGTCCTGGGTTTTTATTTGTTTACATTTTTGTTAATTACTGTGTCTCCAGAATGATGTTTATTCCACAGGTAGTGCTGTCCAGTCTCCTCGTAGGGGAACATTTAATTTGGGACTTTAATTATGGATCACAGTGGAACTTCCATGGGAGTGAAAGTCACTGCTAGCCAGGGGCTATATTGTTTATATTACATATGTTCCAGTGAATAAATTAGTGCTTTGTTCTGAAATTCAGAATCTTATTTTAAGAATATATCTATTAACTAAAGTTCTCAGTATGACTTTATGATGATTAGACAAAACTCCTTTAATCCCGTAACATGCAGAGGGTAGCTCTTTGGAGCATGCAGTGTTAAATAATATTCTCACCCAAGTTTGTTAACCCAAACAGAAGACAGATTAAATTGTAAAGCTCACTTGACAAATGAGCACATTTTGCTCCCTGACTGTAGTTTTCTTCTCTTGGCTTTTGTGTCCAGTGTTTCTTCCCAAGCAGTGTTATGCAAATGAACCAATTAATGATAGATAAAATGGTCTTCCTACCTCCAGAGTGTGTAACTGGAAGGGCAACACCGTAAGTCACGTACCTATTCAGCGGATTCTATAGGCCACTGCGAGGGTCTGATTAGCTTGACTGTGGAAGACAATCGCAGAGGCATCTGCTCGGTTAATTTTGAGAGAAAATTTACCAGATGGAGGCTGAAGATTTAAGTGATTAGAAGGTAGTAGATTGGAATACAAATTGGATTAAAAGAAATTAGATTGATATAAATCGAATTGAGTCACAACAGTTTGTGTTGTTCGTACCAAGGGGCAGTGGATTATGGGAGAAGCAGATGCTCCAATGAGATAGGAATTAATGTGGCTTTGACAGTCCATCTGCGAAGGTCTGAATATCGAGTACATCCCTAATCTCTCTCTCCATTTATCAATGCCATAATGTTAATTAGTACTTCATTCATTAAGTTACTTACAGAAGAAAAAATCTCACCCCTATACCCTCTCTGCTTGAGAATTTGTTATTCTGCCAAGAATTGGAAAGCTCTCTTCAGCTGAGCTAGCTACAGTTGACTGTGAGGGTCCCCATGCATACAACTGCCTTTGGCAGAGTGCAATAAACTTGAAAATCCTTGCTCATATATTTCTCTTCATAAATATATGGTTATATGAAGTCTTGCATTAATGAATAGGCACAGTTTCACTAAAAAAGAGTGGCTATATTTATCTGATAATATAATTATATATATTCTACATTCTGGTTTTTATAAGGTATTCACCGGAGTTGCATGTTCTGTTTAGTGACTCAAATGTTTGACATTAATGTTGAGTGACAGATTCCTTCTTGAAGGGAAAAATAAGAAACATTTTGTTCTCATAATAATGTGACTGTGTTTATTATACCCATATATGTATGTGTGTGTGTGTGTGGTGTCTGTGTGCTAGTTTATGGAAAATTGCAAGTTACTGACACTGTTGCCCATTTTGGTGTACAGTATTTGGACCTGATCATTAAAGAAAAAAGAATGAAACAAAATTAAAAGAAACACTTCATTTTAAATGCCTGTGATTATATTGGGAATATGACCCTTTAAAATCCAAGGGGTATTGACATGGGAACCTCATTATTACGCCATTGGCCACATCAGTGAAATTCAGCATAAGGCTGTTCTGTCTTGGATCTCATCCAAGGGAACTGAGCCAGTGGAGATCCAAAGGTGATCTCACCTCTAAGTTAGCCCAAAGGTGTGGACTCTAAGGACAGCTATGCAGAAATGCCCCTGTGTATTAATAATAACCAGGCCAATACAACTTCTGGAGACTAAAGTGATGAGATGGGCAAAAATGGAACATTGAATCCTGCGATGCAAGAAGCATATCATTAAAGGTTGTGCCAAGTCATTCAGAAATAATCAGAGTACGGGCAAACATGGGCTGCCTGCCAGTGTGCAAGCAGGAAAAATTTCTATTTTTGTTATGTGGAGGAAGGCAGTGGCTTGTGCAAAAGTGTAGTAAGTGTTTTAAAATTTTTGGTTTACTGAAGAAAATTCTATGGGCAATGAGGTCTTCTTCAGTTAATATTCTTAATGTAGGAATAAGGTATATATAGATATGATATATATATCTCCTATATATATATTTGTATAGCTGACCACTCCTCCCGCAGGCTGACCTGGGGTTTCTCCTACATCCCCTTCAGACTCCAACGCTAGGATACCTTTTATAGTCACCCTTAATATGTTTTAATATTTTTTTGAGGAAGATTAGCCCTGAGCTAACATCTGCCACCAATCCTCCTCTTTTTGCTGAGGAAGACTGGCCATGAGCTAACATCTGTGCCCATGTTCCTCTATATATGGGATGGCTGCCACAGCATGGCTTGATAAGTGGTGCATAGGTCTGCACCCGGGATCTGAACTCACGAACCCTGGGCTGATGAAGCAGAACGTGAGAACTTAACTGCTGTGCCACCAGGCCAGCCTCTAGTCACTCTTAATATTGACTAAAGAATCTGATGCCCATATCTTCTACTTCAGAAATAACTGCCGTCTAGGAGCCAGGACTGAACCTGAGGTCTGTCTGAATCCAGAATCTGTGCACCATCTGCTTAAGTCCTATGTTTCAATATTGTGTGTGGCCCATATTTCTGTCTACTCATCGATACAAATTGATCATCATGAAAGAGTGTGTGAAGCTAGATTCCAGCAAAATTTAGAAAAGAAGAAGAAAAAAAGCTAAGATGTAAGCCTGCAAAATGTAAAGCATAAAGCAGAATTCCTCATTGTGGTGTGGTAAGGGCTAGCCCTAAAATGTGTCTTTTGTTGTTATGAGAGTGATTTAAATGGCACCTAAAAATAATTTAGTATTCAGGGGTCAGTCCCTTGTTCCTGTTTTGACACTTCAGTTTTCAGCGTAATTGTCGGTTGTCTAATTGCTGGTGGTTGTCTTCATTAAGAGCCATCAGTCCATCAAGGTGGTGCTTATTGAGCCTGGCAAGGTCGGGCATTGTGCTCTAATTCATGCCTTTGTTTCTGTGACTGATCATTGGGTGTTTAATACCTTGTTGAGCCCAATGAGGATAATTAAAGAAATCACTTGGTTGTAAACCAATGACAACAGATATGCAATCTTCTCATATCCTGATTGTTGATAGACTTTAGACAGTGGGTATATTTTTGCTGTTAATTGTGTTTCAATGTTTTTGTACATTTGAATTCAAATTCCACATGCAGGATATATAAATAGTGAGGCTGGTGAATGTGTGTTAACTACATCGATGCTATTGTGTACACTCATTCATTTTATGTTTTTTGCTAATCATCTCACACAGCATGTTTAGAAATTAATTTAAGTCCTCTATTTACTAGGTAGTATTTCTTTAATTTATATTTATAGGTACTCATAAGCGAAATAGAAAAAATTAGCCAGGTTTTATCAATGTCTACATCGTGATTTCAGGATTCGTATGAGGCAGCTGTCTCTCAGGCCTGATTTCAGTATGGGCAGTTTAGATACATCTATCGGGTAAAAGTTACCTCAACAAAACGGAGGGTTCTGCATCTTATTTTTCCCCCTGCAGGCAGTGCAGTTTTTCAAATTTGCAGTGAACTCAGAAATGGAGAAACATGGCCAAGTTTTAATATAGTAAGTGGTGTTCTGGCACCTTGGACTATAAATCAGGGCTGCAAAGACATCATGGCAGCATGAGTAAATGCTGTCCAAATAAATGCCGAGCCTTGGCGTGATGGTTCAGAGTTTTGTGCTTCTTCGTAAGACTCACAAGGCAATTTGCTTAATCCTGGCTGCATAAGCTGGACTTAGAGAAATGCAGTTTGTAATTCAGCTGGCTGAATAAATGGATTTCTGCTGGCCAACGGAGTGAGAAGAATTTAGAAGACGCCACGAAAGTTTGAGATTTCCTTGGTAACTTCCTTCATGTTTTGATTAAGGAAAAGTTACCCCTAACTCTCTAAAATCCTTATATTTTTTCTTAGGTGTGGCGTGAGGAGGGAGAGGAATAGAATATACTTGGAACAGAGGAACTGTGAAGCTTTTGGAATAATGATAGTGTGAAATTGAGTCTGGAGAGGGATGGAACCGAGAGGTAGTCATAAAGTGAGAGAAGGAAGGAAGAATCCATGGGCATCTCTGCCTAAGTGGATATGAAAGAAACTGAAGAGTTAAACCCTCCAACTGGGCTTTTAGCGGTAGAAACCTGAAGAAAGATGGAATTATGTTGGGAAGGAGAGAGGGAGGAGGTATGGAGCAAGGAGAGAAGTGAGGATCTATTTTGAGGTAATGATTGAACATTCAAGTGGACATCTGAACCAAGTTTAGAACTTTCTTTACCTGGAGATTGGCTCTTGCTGTCCTCAAAATGATACCCAACACAGTGAAAGGGAGTGAGTTCCGTGTGGAAAACACTGAGGAGCAGAGCAGAGGTCTAAAGCAGACACATTAGGAGGCATTAACTATTGAGTCATAAATTATTAGACTCAATTCAAACTTCTAGTTTAGTAGTTTACATATAACTCAAAGATTTTTTTTCTCCCATTTGTGGTTGAAATTTATAGCAAAGTAACCAGTAACAAGGTTCTTTATCTTTCTTAATGTCAACAGCAGTTTGCATATTTCTTAAAAAACAAAACACAGTTATTATTGCCTCCTTTGAAACTGCTATACCTACATGGAATATTAAGCAAACATCATTATACTCTTTTATAATTCATACACTTTTCATTTTCTTCCTTGATTTTCAGTTGCTGCTTGTTTATAAAATCCAACTTGTCAGAGTTTGATGTATTGAGTACTTGATTGTAAAAGCAACTTCCTACATTTAAAAAATGCCACCCTATTCTAAGCTAGTGTTATTCTTGTTTTCCACATTTGCAATAAGTCTATACATTTTTATTCCTCTACCTGTCAGCGTTTTCTTTCCCTTCAGCGTAATCCAGAATAATTCTCTGTGTTCCACCCCTTTTGCTTTGTGACAAAAAAGCATTGCATTCTGAGAGTGGCTGGATGGAGGTTAATTCCATGTCCGCATGGTAATAACCTGGGAGAACCTGAGGATGATCGGTTTCATTGGATCCCTCATCTGATAAGGCTTCAAAGTAAATGAACTGAGTGGAAAATAACATTTTTCATAAGTTTTCTAGAAACTGCAGATGTTTTTTGAGAGACTCAAGGAATTGAGTTTCTAATGTATTTTAGTGAAACATAATTCAAGCAGAAAAAGATCATTTTAAAACGTTTATAGCACTCCCATTTGCTGCTTTTCTCCATTCAGCAGAAAAACAAACTCTTTTTTCTCTATGCACACAGAATGCTTTAACTGAAAACTACACTCAGTGTTTCTGTTGCAGCAATGATATTATCTGGTGCTCATTTTGCTCTGAAACAGAGGACATCTTTTGAAAGGAAATTTAAAGTTTTATTACATCACTTACTTTTTTAAGGTCATCAACAGATACCCATAAATAGTGAAAAATGAAGACAAAGGAGATCCCCAAGTGAACACTATCTTGGTAATTAAAGTAATTCATATTCTTTCTCTACTAGACTAAAGCAACTCGGATTTTCAGTTTAAACTTAACTATTTGCATAGCCTTATGACAGATATATCAAAATCATTATGATTTACCAAATAAAACTGGATAAAATGTCTTTCTTAAAGAAATTGAGTTTATATTTATTTTTTACTTTAATGCTGTGCATAAATTAAGGGCCAAAATGCTGATTGAAATTTTTCTACAGTACCCTAAAGATTCGAAAACAGATGTAATTCCAAGCTTAAGAGCTGTTTGTAGCTGATGAAACATGACCTCTTTTTCATCCTATTCTGGATTAAAATCCTGTCCAAGGTGTTTTAAGTGGAGTAAACACTTTAAAAGTTAATTTAGGTGTGTATCTGCAAATACTTCCCCGGAAACGTGATGCTGTCTCTTCTCTTCAGTTTGGTCAACTGTGAAAGCCAGTTCTTTCTGAGCATGATAGTCAAAGACAAAGAGATAAGTACAAGTTGTATTCAGCCACCTTTATAAACCTCCTTTACTCTCCAAGGTACAGGCTTCAGAAAAAGAATTCCAACATGCCATTGTACAATGTAAAGAAAACTAAATATAATATGGCTGTTCCCACCACTCAAGAGAAAATCCTTCTTTTCATCTTTGGGATTGCTATACTCATCTTTGACTTGGGCCTTTTACTGCAAGAGATCTGGCCTTATTTTAAAGATATACAATTTCATAAAACTGTAATTTAGAGATTTCAAGAAAGAAATATTTTGCTTTAAAAGGGGGAAATAATTTTGTTTTCACCACCACTTTAAACTATTGGTAAGTTAATTTCAGACAATGTTCTGATAATATTCCTGTTCCTGTCATGTCATTTAACTTAAGTCATATTATTGTGCCCTCAGAAAATGTCTTTCAGTATTCCTTAATCCTCTTTAAACTTACAATGGAAAAACAACTCAAAAATAGAAGCTTCCCTTGTATTAATCACACAGCGGTTTCAAGATTTTCATAAAGAATAATCATTAGAATTGGTATAACCTATCTCAATAAAATATTTAAGGGGGCACAAATAATTATTAAGCATCAATATTTGATTAAATTCCAATGAATATAATTTACAGATCATTTACACAGCATGTCTAGACAGTAATGCCTAGTACTACAGTCTCACACATCCAATTTGTCATGAATCACAGTAGAAGCATTCTGTAGCTGTTATAGTTTTTTGATCAAAATCTAGCTACCTATAGCTCCATTGACAGAATGATAAAATCAATATATTTATTCATGCATTTATATAACATATTGATTGAGCACCTAATTTTTTCATCTTTAGAACATTATGTGGCGAATCTGACTAAGTTGCAGAGTTGTTGAAAATATAGAGCCTTGAAGGAAATGTAGTAAGGCATGCCCTTTAGTTTGGTAGGTTAGAACGGCAGTAGCAGTAACTCATAGTAGAGAGATAGGCTGAAGCTGTAGTTTGAATGACTTACTATTGCATAAAAAAGACTATATCTTGTAGATGGTCGTCCTTTGTCTTTATGGGGTCACAGATTCCTTTGAATATATTGATAGAGGTTATATTAAAGAATTATACATTCTAACAACACTAAAAGTGATGACCATTTACTGAGTGCTTACTGTGTGCTTAGCACATGGAAAAATCTCATTCAGTCTTCACAGCAATGTTACTGGGTTGGTACTGCTATGTTTTATAGATAAGGAAACCAGGGTGTGCAGAGGGCAAGAAACTTCCCTGAGTTCACACTCCTGTCCAGCCTTTGGACAGCAGTTTCAAGTCAGAGTCCCCTTATTGACAGAGAATCTCTATTAACTGTCAAAGATGTACCTTATCATTTCTTGAAAGGGTCACAGATGATCACAAAATTTTGCATCTAATTTCTGAGATGTCACCCCTTACTTTCATTCTACATAAGCCAATCCATGGCTTAGGAACCATATCCAACAGAGATAATGGAGTAACGCAATGAGATTCATATGGTAGGCCAACTTCTTAAGTAGCTGAGTGTCAATTGGAAGTGAACAAGCCTAAAATCAGTCATTGTATGCATTGCTTAGCCATGATGCAGCCAATATATTTGGTTCATGGCAGATATGAACTTTTGGGAAATGTTTTATCCATTACTCTCTTAAGAAATTTTCTGGATTATACTAACATTTTCAATTGTGTTTTTAAAAAATCCTTCATAGTCTTTATAGTAAAAGAAATTTGTCTTCAATTTTAACTAGGGTCATTGAATCTCAATTTAACTTTATAATAAAAGATTTTAGATTAGAGGACAATATATCCAGAGTTCTAGGCAAATTTATGAGAAACTAAATATTTAACAGGGCTTAGCACACATGTGTAAAATGTCAGTGCTGGTAGGAATGGTGTTTTCTGACACCAATACTGGGGCCTTTGGCCTTGCAGTTACTAAAATTAATGCTACTGCTGCAGAATTTTCAGAATGTATCACTTAGGAAATAGAACAGAAGGCCAAAATGTTATCAGTCTGTTAGGAGTTTACATAAGTAGAATGCCATTTTTTGGAAACCTGTTTATAGTCTCCACCAAATAAACATTGATGTTTTTAGAAAGTTAAACATTGTTAAACAATTTAATGAGCTGGGAGATTGTTTCACGACATCATCTTTTGTAAAGCCAAATGCAATTTTGAAAGCACGTCAAATATTATAAGTATGACAGTAAGCTAAATTTCAAAGATAGCTTCCTGGAGTACAGATTGTTTTTTTCATTGTAAGACAAAACTGTATAACCCATGAAAACCTCCAATTTGGTGGCAAATCACTCTTGAAAGAATGCCTTCAAGCATGGTAAGATGTAGCAAATTGATTTGAAATAGTATTGGATGAATGTCCAGGTTTTATACATTGGCTCCTCACTGAATTATTGGAAAAAGAGCTTATAAAGTAGGAAATTAGTTTGTTATTTCTCAGGAGGAAATCACTCCTAAAAATTTACTGGAAACCTTGCAGATTTGTGGTTTTAGGATTTCTCTTTAGTGTTGTATAGATATTCCTGTGTTTCCATCCCTGGATTCGATTGCCTTCGGCCACTGGTTCTAATTTACTCACACCGGCCCTGCCTGCCTCATGGGTGCTGGTGCTCTGCTGCTTGGGCCCAACTGCTCAGGCGAGTTCCTTGGCTCAGTGCATTAGATGTAGGCATCCAGAAAAATGAAATGTTATAAAAAGCCATTAAAACTTACATAATGAAGGCACAGAATACCATGGAATGGTGGAGGAAAAAAAGGGAAAATGTGTTCCAGTTTTAATATTTTCATCAATTTCTGTAAGAGTACATAAATAAAGTCCTGAAATACAGTTGTGAAATTCAGAGAATAAGTTTTGTGAAAGCTGCTTTAGTTAACCTTCTCCTGAAATAGCAACCTGCTCACCCTGAATAAGAAAGGAAATTTGAAATATCTTTGACTAAGGTTGTATTTTAAATAATAGATAAAAGATTTACATTTTTTTTTATTTAAAGATTGGCACCTGAGCTAACAACATGCCAATCTTTTTTTTTTTTTTTTGCTTTTTCTCCCAAAATCCCCCCAGTAGATAGTTGTATATTTTTAGTTGTGGGTACTTCTAGTTGTGGCATGTGGGACGTCACCTCAGCGTGGCCTGATGAGCAGTGCCATGTCCGTGCCCAGGATCCGAACTGGTGAAACCCTGGGCCGCCGAAGCAGAGCGTGCAAACTTAACCACTCAGCCATGGGGCCGGCCCCAAAAGATTTACTTTTAACACGGGTATCCATGCATTATCACTTGGTCTTTGGTTAAAGTGAGTTACAGAACCATGTGTTCATTGGCAATGTAAATAAATTTCATAGAAATTTAAGAATAAATTCCACTGTTCCATAAGTGTTTTTTAAACAAAAGCTTTAAAATCATTGATAACTTTTGGGGGGTTCTCTAAGAAAGTGTTTTGATAACCAGTGCCTTTGATAGTAGACACAATACCTATCAAAAGCAAACCTCTCAAATCTATACTTATATTTAAAGTGTGAACATTAATCTATAGTGTATATCTTTAAACATTTACTCTATGGTAGTAAATTTAAATTGCTACCCATTATCTTCTCTTTTAGATATGTCCATTATGATGTGACAGCCATAAGGACTGTGATCATGTTATAAGACAATGAACTTGTAGCAATTTACCCTTCCTGTTGCCTCAATTTGGGGATTAAGAAATAGTACCATAAGAAAGTTTTAAGTAACTTGCTTAAGGTCAATACCTAATCACACAATGGTCCAAGAAAAAAACCAAGCCCCAACCCAGAAAAGCGACTGAAATCGAGTGCTCAGGACTTTCTTCTATACTTCCTAAAAATGGGTAAGAAGCAGGGGGAATAGAGAAGGAAAAGTCATCCTGAAAACAGAGCCTGGACTCACAGCTAAGGCAACTACGTTCTTCTGGTTTGAGTCTTGGCGAAAAACTTCAGTTCTTTGGTTCTCTATTTTTTTTCTTCTTCTCATCTGTAAAGTAGGTCTTGGGGACAGGAGTCTCTCTGGTAACTCAGTCCTCTGCCTGTTGGACCCAGAAGACTGGGTAATAAAATCGGGACGCTGCTAAATGCTGTCATGTAGAACTGAAACTTCAGAATCAAGGCTGCCTGTTAAGTTTGAAAATGTCTTATATTTGTCAATTCCTTTTCACACCTTTGGCCCTATAGTTTTATGACACTGAAAAGCCATGTAGAATTTTTGTAATAAATAAGTAGTATTTCTAGGCCTCGATTTAATTTTGGTGTCATTTTTTTTTTTTTCTTAAAGATTGGCACCTGGGCTAGCAACTGTTGCCAATCTTCTTTGTTTCTCCCCCTACTTTTTCTCCCCAAAGCCCCACAGTACATAGTTGTATATTTTAGTTGTGGGTCCTTCTAGTTGTGGCGTGTGGGACGCCGACTCAGCATGGCTTGATGAGTGGTGCCATGTCTGCGCCCAGGATCTGAACCTGCAAAACCCCGGGCCGTTGAAGCAGAGCACGTGAACTTAACCATTCGGCCACAGCGCCGGCCACATTGGTGTAATTTCTAATCTAAACTTATTTTTAACACTGGCCTACTTCTAGAAGGAATGATAATCTTATAAATTTATTTACTTCATTGCCAAGTTAGATAATCTCCTGAGAGAGTTTCAGTAGGGTTCAAATGGATAAAAGATCTTTGTTTCCCAAACGTTGACTTTCTTACCACATCCTATCACATCATAGGGCCCCTAGAAAAAAAGGTTATGTCATAGCCCCTTTCTATTCCCCTCCCTCATGAGGGAAGTACACTGGAATTTAGTCATCATGAAGAATTCAAGGATGGAAAAGTTGTAGGGACAGACTTGATGGGGTGATTAATTAATTCCATTTCTTTGCAAATTACCTTAGCCCAGTAATCAGTGTGGACAGCATTTGTAATGGCAGAGACTTGTTTCTTTCTGTGGAGAAAATTTGAGTAGGATTTATTTTGGCAAAATAGGAAGCAGTAACAAATTTAATTCTTTTGAAATCCAGTGTAAAGCGATCAGCCTAGTCGAGCTAAAATTTATCATGCAGAAAAACATTAATGCAAGAATGACCTCAGGGAGAAAAAGGAAAAAAACCCTCTTGCCAATGTGATTAGAGTTTTAAGGGGAAAATTTTGGAAAGTATGTTCGTAATCATTTCTAGAAAGGAAGAAATAAGAAATACTGTGTGCCTACTGCATGTCCTGCTGATCTGTATATATGATTTCTTTTTGTCGTCTAAATGGACTGGTGAGAGATTGGTGTTCTGATTTGCATCTGGTAAAAGTGAGGTGTAACTATTTGCTGGTTAATAACCCCTGTCTTTTCTTTGTACCACACTGACTCTTTCTTATTGTGATGGGTTGCAGCCTGCACTTTGTCATGTAGCTCTGTGTACTCTCCAACCGGGGAGGGAAAACTTCAGGGGGTACAACTGATCACATTCAAAATTGGAGTCATCATAAAGAATGTTGCTGGCTTAATTTTGCTAGGAGATTTTTTTATTTGGAAAATATTTTGTTAAAACAAATATAGTTATTGTGAGCTAGGACACAAAGTTATGTACGTTTTTAAGAAAAAGAAAAACAGACACTGCATAGGAACTTCCCTGGAGGGTGTGTGTTTGCCAAGAATTGCTTCTGCCCTTGAAAATATTCAGAAAAGTTTGAATTGCGTTGCCTAACTTCACTAGATATGGCTATCTAGTATACGAATGAAAAGTAAAGCATAGTTCAGGGAAATACTACACACCAGCTGAATTGTGAGGCAGGAGCAGTTGACTTTCAAACACAGGAAATGAAATCAACAAGTTTTCTGCTAGGTGGTTCATCTTATTGTGTAACTGAAATCACTTCTGAAAGCAAAAGTTTCTGTAGCAGTCACTGCAAATGAGTGATTATTGGCTAAGTAAAACTAAATTTAAATATATTTATAAACTATGATTTTATACTTCACTTCCAATCTTTTAAAATTGAAAGAGCTAAGACCTACTCAATTTGTTTTTCATTAAGTATTTTACCAAAAATCGTTACAAAATCATTGTTTAAGAGTCTCTGAGAAGGAGCAGTAATCCACTATGTAAATTCGAGTGCTGAGAACATTCTTCAAAGATACATCTGCATTCTGCTGACTAACTGGATGTTTCTGTGTGCTGCGTACACCTAGCCAGGTCTAAGGGCACGACCTGCTCCCGGTAAGCACGCGAAGGATGCTGCTTCTTTTCAAGGTAACTTCTGATGCATCCTGTTCAACTTGGAGACCAAGAATCTGCGTTTTAAAGAACTATCTCAGGTGATTCTGATGCAGGTAGTCTGAGAATTACATTTTGAAAAACAAGGAATGTGTTTTCTGGTTATGACTAGTGGCATTCATTTGACTAACTTTTTTGAAATCACCTAGAAGAGGGTTTCAGAATTAGCATAGTTGTAGTGTGTGTTCTTACTTACTTTTCCATCCAGTTTTTAAGAAGCCTGGCACATTTTGGATCAAAGGTCTTGAGTTCTAATTCTGTCTCTACCAGCTGTTCAATCACGGACAAGTCACTTGACTTTTATAGCTTACTTTCTTGGTCAGTAAAAGTAAACATTTGGATGTTCATCTTTAGGACCCTGTGACTAATTTCCATTGTTTTTGTTTATAATAGCTAAGGAGAATTGAATAAAATGTTTTTAATTAAAACTTGACTGTTTGTGCAATTAATGTTTGAGGTATACAAAGATGTCCAGACTTGCTATCAGCTGTAAGCAAAGTTACAGTTGCAGATGGTAATTCTGATACATTGCTCAGCCTCTCTGTTCATACAGGGATCCTGGATATTTCTCATTACATGAGCAATAGTAACTTTGCTGTCAAAGTTTTTTCTTTTTTTCTCCATCTGAAATCTGGAGAACACAGTTTTGTGGTCCTGTATAAAAAAAATTGAATTGAAAAAACCTGAAGTTATTAGTGGAAGGTGATTAACAGGTACTCCCTGGCAGGATCGGCTAACTTTTTCTGTAAAGGATCGGATAGCAGATGTTTCAAGCTTTTTAGGCCACGTAAGGTTTCTGTCCTCCTCCACCTTCTTTTTTTCTTCCTTCTCCTCCTCCTCTCCTTCTTTTACCAACACTTGAAAAATGTAAAAATACTCTTAGGTCAGGGCCATACAAAAACTGGCTGGAGCAGGGCTTCTCAAACTTTAATGTACCTGCGCATCCCTGGGCGATCTTGTTAAAGTGCCCGTCCTGTAGCTCTGGCGTTGGGCCCTGGATCCTGTATTTCTGACACGCCTTTGGGTGTCAAAGCTCTTGAGGTGAAACCGTTTCATGACCCTTCATGTGATGAACAGCCCCCTCTACTGTTCGGATTTGAGTCCTTGATGAGTGTGGCTAAGAACTCAGCTCTTTTTTTTTTTTAACTGAATAATGGGGTTGTTTTGGTCCCATAATGTAGAATAACTAGTAGTTTAGTGGTCCTTGATAATTTTAAAGGCCCAGACTTCTTTGGAAATTTGATAAAAGCTGTGGTCCTTCTCATCACTACTCTCCTGCCCACACATAAATAACCATGTTTATGCACCATTTCAAGGAATTCATGGGCCTACCTAAGGCTTGTCCATCTTAATGAACACTGCCATAGTTGTGTAAAGTCTGAATTTAAGGGAGCTCAAAATGAATTCCCTCACTCTTAATAACATCTTAAAATTAGATTGTAGCTGTATTTTTACATATCTCCATATCTATCTACATATGTATCTATCAATCATCTATCTCTATCTGGTAAGACCTTTCAACTTTATTTTGTGCCCTATTGGCTATTACTGGCCTGATGATTGCATTTAGAACCTAAAATTGTAAATGAAGAAAATAAGCTAACTATTGGTAAGAGTGAACACGAATTGTTACAACATCTTATATTACATTTGTTCACAGTACCTTTACTCATGACTTGTAGGAAACTGACTTATTGAGATATAATTCATATACCATACAATTCACCCATTTAAAGTGTACAATATAATAGTTTTTATTATTTTCACAGAGTTGTACAACCATCACCATAATCAATTTGAGAATAATTTCATCACCCCCAAAAGATTCTCCAGTCCCTCTTCAGCCCTGACGCCCATCCCCCACCTTAGGCAACCACAAATCTACTTTCTGTCACTATGGATTTTCTTCTTCTGGACATTTCATATAAATGGAATCGTACAATATATGGCCTTTTGTGACTAGCTTCTTTCACTTAGCATAATGTTTTCAAAGTGCGTCCATTTCGTAGTGTGTATCAGCACTTCATTCTTTTTATTGTTGAATTCCACTGTATGGACATGCTGTATTTATTTATCCATTCATCAGTCTTTGGACATTAGGGCTCTTTCTCTCTTTTTTTGAATTATTATGAATAATTCTGCTATGAACATTACATTACATTCATGTGCAAGTTTTTGTGTGGACATAAGGTTTCGTTTCTTTTGGGTATACACCTAGGAATGGAATTGCTGGGTCATGTGTTAATTCCAAAACTTTTTGAGGAACTCCACATTGTTTTCCAAAGCGGCTGCACCGTTTTACATTCCCACTTGCAATGTATGAGGCTTTCAATTTTTCCAATTCCCCGACAGTACTGTTTATTTTACATTTTCTCGATTATGGCCATCCCAGTGGCGGTGAAGTGTATGTCATGTGGCTTTGGTTTGCATTTCCCTATTAGCTAATGATGTTGAGCATCTTTTCATGTGCTTACTGGCCATTTGTCTAGCTTTTTTGGATAAATGTGTCTTCAGATTTTTTGCCCATTTTTAAATATGGTTATTTGTATTTTTATTGAGTTGTAAGCGTTCTTTATATATTCTAAATATAAGTCCCTGGTCAGATATATGATTTTCAGGTTTTTTGTTTTTAATTCTCTGAGTTGTCTTTTCATTTTTTGATGTGTGTCTTCAAGCATAAACATTTAAATTTGATAGAATTTAACTAAATAGAAGCCCAATTTATCTATTATTTCATTTGTCACTTGTGCTTTGGGTGTCATATCCAGGAAGGTTTTGCCTAATTCGAGGTCATAAAAATTTGCTCCTATAATTTCTTCTACTTGTTTGTTAGTTTTACCTCTTATATTTAGATTGTAGATGTTCTTTTGAGGTTTTTATAATAGTGGGAATAAAGTTTCTGGAAGAATATCCAAATGTGACAATGCTGGAATAGTTTACATATGTTATAGTGATAAATGTGTAAAATCCTCTGAGTGCTTATTGCACATGCTGAACTCTAAATCTTATTGCTAAATAGTTTAGGTATTTTGCTGCTTTTTCTCTTATGGGTCTATTATTCTGTATTTTATTTAATAAGTATGTATTTGTGTATCTCAAGTCTTATTCAGGCCTTTTCCAGTCAACTGCCTAATAAAGTAGGGAACTATTTGATATGGTAAATAGCACTCTAATAACATGGACAATTGACTTGCTTAGTTTTAATAATAGAACTACATTGGCAATGGAGAGAATGTAAATGACTGTATATGGGAGATTAGTGAAGAACAAGGAGCATATCTAAGCACGATAATTGTAGCTACCATAGGCCTGTTACAGGAAAGTCACATGTAACTCTTGATGTATTTTAGGATCAGATTCTCTGGCTATGTGTCCAGACCTTGGCCTTTGGGAATATGTTACTGACTTGCAGACTATGATTAGCCATTCATATTTAAATACTATGAGATCTTTTCGGGTTATTACTTTTAAAAATAATTCTTACTTTTTATATTCTGCAAATTCCTCATTGTTTTCAGGGCCCAGTACTTACAATGTATAACCTTCTTTATTATTGTGATGTATAACGTAATTACCTGTCCCTATTTAAATGCTTTGGGTCTCTTTAGTATTTTTTAAAAATTCTGACCTGTATACTGTAAACTACTCCTTCGCTTCAGGTACCTAGCATTTGTAATGTATAAGTTTCTTCTTGGATGCGATGAGATAACAACTGGTAATCAGCAAACTTTAAAAGATAATCCTCTCCAGGAAAAAAAATGGTTCATTCACTACCAAATTAAATTCTCTTTGTGAAATTAAAATATGCATTTTAATTAATATTGAAAGTAACTCGAATAACACTGAGGAGTAAATATTACTTCTGTTTATTGAGCAGAAATGTGCTAATATTAGGTGATTGGTTGGAAAACTTTAAGAGTGAACTTTTTAAAGCTCCTATCTGGATTATCATTCTGTCCTCAGACGTGGTTATTTCCCTCAGCAGCGCCTTTAGATTTATTTGCAGCAGCTGGTAGGGCATTTCCACAAATAATGGCCAATGACACCTTACAAATTAAAAATATTCAAAACAACCCATTATGCAAAATTTTTATCTTAAAATAACAACAGGTCCTTCTCTTCCTATTTCATATACCTCTAATGGTCCCACTGTCACTGAAGTCACAAGGAAGTCATTGGTGTCTATCATTCTTCTTACTATCTGGTGATGTACCAAATTCTGTCAAGTGTTTATTTTATGATATGCCTTGTAGCTTCCTTCTCTTTTCTACTCGCAGTGTCATTTCCCAAGGTCAGGCTCTTTTAACTGTTCCCTAGGATATTTAAGTTACCCTTAAGTGTTTTCTTGCCTCCATTGCTATCTATCTTTTATACTGCACACCAAAAGTATCTTTCTAATACACGGATAGTCATGTCAATGCCCCCTCAAAATCTGTTAGCCATAAAGACTAAAGGTCACACTGTGTAGTGTGGTATTCTTGGCCCCCTTTGGTCTCTGCCTCCAGGACTACCTTTTACCTGCCGCATTGACTTCCGTGGACTCTGAATTCTCTGAATTCTTTTGCTCATGTTATTTCTTCAGTCTGAATGCCTTTCTCCTTCTATTGACGTATGTTCATTCTTTATAGCTCAATTTAAATGCCACTTTTTTGAGGAGAGTCCTCTTATTATGCTCTAGGTAGAGTTAACATTTTTTTCCTGTTTTCTTCCTTATCACATTTCTTGGACCTCTATGCAACACTTGCTTAATTTTAACATAGTATTTTCCACTTGAGTCTCTGAGTCAGACGTACCTGAGTTCAAATCCTGCCTCCACTGCTTCTTCCTCTACATTCCTGGGCAATTGATGTCATTACCTAAGCTTTGTCCTCATCTGTTAAACTGAGTTAATATTTGTACATAATGTGTGGGTGTTTTTTTATGTTAAGTCTGATAAACAGTGCCAGCGTGGGAAACGGTATCTATGTGTGTATTCCAGGTACTTACCCACTTTCCTTTATCCTTGAGGACAGGAAATTAGCCCTACTCATCTTAGTACCCATTCGAACCTGCTGGTTCTAAAAGAAAATCTCATGTTCTCTTTTACTTTTGGTTGCCATGATTCGTGGACCATGTTAAACATAACTCATTAGAATTAACATGTTAGTTTATTGCTATATTATCTCACTCCACAAAGGAGTTGGGATGACTTATGAGATGCGCAACAAACAAAAGTGTGAAACATAAAAGAGTAAAAAGTGCATTTTGAATAACTGAAGAGTTTAATTTCACCGCTGTGAACCTGAGTCAAACAAAAGCTACAGATGAGGAAGTGTTAAAGCTTGTCTTCATTCTGTCACGTTTTGTAGGATCTCGTCTTCGCCAGGAAGATTTTCCCCCACGGATTGTGGAGCACCCTTCCGATGTCATTGTCTCTAAGGGAGAGCCCACGACTCTGAACTGTAAGGCTGAGGGCCGGCCAACGCCTACCATTGAGTGGTACAAGGATGGTGAGCGGGTGGAGACTGATAAGGATGATCCCCGGTCCCACAGGATGCTGCTGCCCAGCGGATCCTTATTCTTCTTGCGCATTGTGCATGGGCGCAGAAGTAAACCTGATGAAGGAAGCTACGTTTGTGTTGCAAGGAACTATCTTGGTGAAGCAGTGAGTCGAAATGCATCTCTGGAAGTGGCATGTAAGTAAACATAATGAACTTCGTAAATGGCATGCACATTTGCTTTGATTTATTTTTAGTAAGCCTTGATTTGTTCCCATAGATGCTTAATACGTAAAGAATAAAACAAACACACTGCATAATTTTACTTTGCCTTCTCCAAAGAAAGCAGGCCAAAAATAGTGTCAAGCCAGGGTGTTGCAATAAATTTATTTGTATTAAAGCAATGTGGCGATTATGTTATTATATTGAAATGAGGTGGTGATGATGGCCATATTTAAAATTTGAATTATGATGTGAGATATAATCAAGTATTACATTTGGTCTTATTAAAATGAAAAGTGTATATGTAACACGGCATTGAAAACAAGGCATAAATTCAATATTGTACCTATTTCTGTTACCTACTTGTGTATAACTATTATATATAGAATTATATATACTTATTTATAAATATATACTTATAAATATTTAATATAAAATAAAAATGTATATATATTTTTCTAAATCTAACTTTTATCAAGCAACTTTAGAAAGAATATACTCCCTCCAGGTTATATTAACACTTTTACTTCCAGACTGAATTCAGGAATCATCACCCTAGGCATGCAGGGGACAATACACCAACAATAACAGCAACTATATTTTATTTATTTATTTTTTTATCAAAAAACTCATCAAAGAGATCTGATTTCTGTAGGGACAGAATGTTCATATGTAAGAGCATCTTATTCAGTCTTGTAATCAGCAATAGCTGAGGACTTGCCCTGACTTGGGCATTTGTAAAATATATTTATTCATTAATCAGATAGCCCATAGCACTAGTTAATCAAGATATCAATGCTTTGCATCTGTTTGAACGTTGATTCCATAACTTCATGGATCGTTTTCCAGAATAAATTAAAAAATATGATAGACTTTCTCTTCTGTTTTATAGGTGAGGTTTTACATTTTTGATATTATCTCTTTCGAGGAAAGATTTTATCTAGAATTAATTGTGAATAAGCTGACAACAACTGGACCTAAAAAAAGTTTGTACTCTTCAACTTTCTGTTTGTACCAATGGGTCTTCATAAATAAGAGAATTGAAGAATTTCAGGATACATGAATCTTGTTTATATAGCTGGGAGGGGAGTGCTAAATAATAGCTCATGGTCTCATGTCTCCAATTAAAGCTGATACTTGTGCTCACATGCTACACAGTATCACACTAGATTATAAAACTCCTGCATGTGTGTACTGAAATTCTTAACAGTGTATCATTACCTTTATGCATGAAAGCATCTTTTAAACAAAATCATACTAACTTGTATTCAGCTATTTCAGTTCAAGCTTTTATTCTCAACATCCAGTCTTTTGATTTATAGTTTGTACCAGGAAATCTGGAACCCACTGATGCTTGAAATGTGTAAGGTCAATAAGAAAAGGCTAGAAGAATCCTAAGACCCAAATTTGTTTTGTGAAGGACCCTGAGAGATGAGCATAGGAACCTTAGCTAGTGACGCCATTAGGTACCAGACACCAGGTAATTTTGTTTTTTTTGTTTTTTTTTAAAGATTGACACCTGAGCTAACAACTGTTGCCAATCTTCTTTTTTTTTTTCCTGCTGTTTCTCCCCAAATCCCCCCAGTACATAGTTGTTATATTTTAGCTGTGGGTCATTCTAGTTGTGGCATGTGGGATGCCACCTCACTGTGGCCTGATGAGTGGTGCCATGTCTGTGCCCAGGATCTGAACCAGCAAAACCCTGGGCTGCCAGAGCAGAGCGCACGAACTTAACCACTCGGCCACAGGGCCGGCCCCTAATTTCGTTTGTGTAACTTACTTCAAAAAGCAGGTAAATTAAATGCAATTTAGTGAGATTTGAAATATACACACAGAACCTCAAGAATGCAAATATTCCTAACTGTTCATTTTCATTTTGAAATATCTTATTTCTGGAACTTTTCAAACATATTGAAATATTTCAGTGTCAAATTTTATTGATTTTTTTCCCCCATCATATCCCTTTATGGTAAATATAACAGGCATTATTATCCCTTTTTGTAGATAAAATGAAACTTATAATGGGTAAGTGACCAAGACTCAGCCAATAAGTTAATGGGGAATTCAAGATCAGATCTTGAGTCTTCTAATTTTCAGTTTTAGAGAATTGTGCCATGTTTGGAAAAACACTCAAATGAAATCTGGCCCATGTTACGTAAATAAAGATTGAGAATTTTCAATTCTTTAAGAAATTTTTATTTTATCTACTCAGCAGCAAATGCTCATTTTTAATCCTTAATTAACTTTTCTTCTCAATATTCAAGTTTATCTAAATTGGCCAGTCATTTTATTGTTGGACAACAATAAATTTATTTTTTTTCCTAAGCCTTAGCTTTGTTAAAATTGCTCCCAACACACATGCATCTTGTACTTTTATTTAATCTAAAGAATTGCTGTGTTTCCTGATTGCATCATTAATAATGAACCAAACTGTTTTAGGAGGAAAATTTTAAACCATGATTTTTTTTTTCATGTAATGTGACAATAGCATTTTTTATCTTTAAATCAATGAGCTTTGAGAAATGCTAAAAATACTTCTGACCTAGAGAGGAAAACAAGAAATCTGCTAAATTGGATTTAGCTAGTGAATAAAATTCTTTCTTCTAATGCCATGTCAACAGTTCATGCCATTTGAAGCAACACAAGATCAAATAATGTCTATTTATATGCTGCTCATCTCTTTCGCATTAGCTCACCAGTCTTCTCTCTTTCCTTATGTGTTTCATAAAAAGTATTAATATGGAAATTTGGGTCAAAGCATTGTGATTTTTCAATACTATTGCTAACCATGTTGTATTTTTATAAAATGAAAAAGGAGCACTTGCAGATTGTATAAATGTTTGGCCTTCATATTTTAGAACTCTCAACATAAATGCTCCATTGTGGCACATCCGTTTCTTCACCCATTAAAGGAAAGAATGGAAGCCTTCAAACACTGTATATTTGAAAAACTGCAGGTAGCTCAATGTGAGGTTGGGGGGCAGCATCAGTTGGAGAGGAGGCGTATGCTGCATCGTAGAATCTAGACATTTTTTGCTATGTGAAAGGAGAGTCTTTGAAAGAGAATTGAAGACTGAGTTAAGGGGATAATCATTAAAGTCAGAGAGGAGTTAAGAAGCTGTCCAATAATTCAGAACAAAGTATATGTTAGATTTTACACTGAAAATAGCAATAGAGATTAAAAGAAGGAAATAGTGAATCATATTTAGAAGTTATAAATCATATCACTTTATGGTCGATTTGGGCGATAGAGGGTGATTCCCAGAATTTTTTTGGTGGTGTGACTGGGTGTATAGTGCTTCCATCCATAGGGACGACAGATACAGGGGAGATGACTGTAGTGGAAACAGGAGGCTCGAGTCAGCTTGGCGTGTATTGTTTGACACACTAAAGAGATGTCAAGATAAAAGTATCTCCTGTTCCATTACGAAAAGAGCGATGGAATGTGGGCAGTGAAGTGAAGAGCAAACCACTGACATAATTTTAAGAAAGTAAAAGTGGTCAGCAATGCAAATGCCTGTGGTGGTAAAATCAAAAGTTTCTGTGGGTTCTAGGGATGGAAAGGGAGTGCAGCAGCTGAAGAATGAGTAGGTGGTGGAGTTGGAGCAGCAAATGCTGCCCGTTCTTTCAGGAATTTAGCTCTGAATGAGGTGAGAGAACTGGAGGAGGGTATCCCAGACTCTGCACTGTTGTCATTTGGAGAACTCGTTGTGGGGCCTGTGCTCGGCATGGTAGGATGTTTAGCAGCATCTCTGGCCTTTGCCCAGGAGATGCCAGTAGGACCAGCCACCCAACCCTAGTTGTGACCACCAAAAATGTCTCCAGACACTGCCAAATGTCCCCTGGGGAGTCGAAATCGGTTGAGAACCACTGATCCAGGTGTATCTAGGTGGTTAAAAATGTATGAATAAGTAGCAGACAAACTTGTTTCAACTTTTATTGTGAAACAATTATTGATCAAAATTATGGAAAGTTTGTGACTCTCTTTGCTTTACCTTGGTTTTCATTTTCAATTTCAAAAAATTTGGTTTTTGCTGTTGTATGAAATGTGCCCTTTTCTTGATAACCATCTGGCTTGACTGATTTTATAGAATCAGCCTGTTGTTTACCGTACTGTATTTGTTCTCTTTTTTGTTTCCCTTTAATACGTACTTCAGTTTTCAGTAGTGGGACAATATAGTGAAGGAAAAAAAATATTCAGGACCAATCATTGCAATGGAGATTTGAATCACTTACCGCATGTTTGTTTTTTTTTTTTCTTCCTCGGTTTGGGGAAATAAATAGCAATCCAGAATGCACTTTTCAAATCACTTGAAGTCAAAGCAGGTCTTTAGGCAAAAAGCGATTTTTACATCCTTAGAAAACAGAATGGCAGGGTCCGCCATAAGGCACCTGGCACTGAAGAAATTAACAAGCAGTTTTGTGATGGGACCACCAAGAGAGCCGAGGCGTGGCTGGTGCAGATAAGATGCCAGTGTCACCACCAGTGCTCCCTGTGTTTGGAGCAGCAGGAGCCCAGGGTCCTCACACAGGCTGTGGCTGCCTATGATGCAGCCTGAGTCCCCGGCCGCCCCTAGAGATAGCAGCTGTAGCCCCAGGTGGTAAATATATGACAGCAGCTTGATCTATCGACCGGGGTAAGAGGGGGTTCTGGCCTAAATGAAAATTCATGAAAAATTGATGAAGTCCCCAGATTATTTTTTCCGTTTCCTTTTCTCAGCACTATGCCAGTGCAGAGAGGGGAGATTAAATGAGGTGCTGAACGCTTTAGTGGCAAGGAGGTTGTGGTTCAAAGGGCAGGGGTCACTTAGAAACCGATGTTTTTTTTTTTTTTTTGCTTTCCTTACTTCTAAAGCAAGACATGAGAACTTTTAAGATTAGCCATGATTTACTTTTGTTTTCATAAAAATAAAGTGGTTAAATGTTTAAAAGTTGGCTTTTGATGCAACTACAAAAGAGAGAACAGATGTGATTCCTAATTCAATTGGGGAACTAGAAATAAATTGAATTCTATGACTGCAGGGTGATTTCTTTCTTTTCTTTTCTTTCTTTCCTTATTTTTTTTTTTTGTTTTCATGTATCAAGACTCATGCTGCAAAAAAGTCATTTAGAGAAGGAAAAGGTCTTGCATTATTTATAGGTCACAGATTGCTAGAATAGCAAAGCCATGGAACACTCCACAAACATAATGATCCTGTTTGCTTTAAATCCAAAACTAAATTGATGTTTTATCTGTACAAGGAAGAGAGGTTACAGAAGTAGACTGACTTTGGTAACAGAGGTCACAGGTGGCATTAAAAATGAACACAAGTTAAATTGTTTCTTTGATGTTTCCAAGTTAATAAATATGTATTTTTTTCCTTTTCTTTTCTTTTGGCTGTAAATGAATGTTATCCGGACCAATTTCATAAAGATGCAAAATAAATTAGATTTCAAAAAAGGCTGAGCCGTGGAGAGCTTTTTTAAAAAACTGCCTTATTGAGATATAATTCACATACCATATAATTTACCCACTTAAAATGTGTAATTCAGTGTTTTTCAGTATATTCACAGGTGCAACCAACACTACAATCTAATTTACAACATTTTCATCACTCCTAAAGGAAACGCTATACCCTTAGCAGTCAATTCTCACTCCCCTTGAACCCTCCTGCACCAACCCTAAGCAAACAAGAATCTACTTCCCATCTCTATACCTTTGCCTATTCTGGACATTTCATATCAGTGGAATCATACAATTTATGGTCTCAGGAGACTAGCCTCTTTTCCTTGGTATAATGTTTTCAAGGATCACCTTTGTAGCATGTAGCAGTACTTCGTGCCTTTAAATTGCTGAATAATCTTCTGTTGTATGGACATACCATACTTTATCCATCCACTCATCAGTTGATGGATATTTGGATCATTTCTATGTTTTGTCTATTGTGAATAATGCTGCTAAGACCATCCCTGTGCAAGTTTTTGGGTGGGCATATGGTTTCATTTGGGTGTTCTCTCAGGTGTATACTTGCAAGTAGAATTTCTGAGTCGTATCCTAAGTCTTTTTAACTTTTTGGGGAACTTATATGTTACCGTTAAGTGTAGATAAAATGATATTTGTTAGTGCCTTTGAATTAGCTGTATCCAACTCACCTCTCAGTGCAAAGTACAGCCATGAGACATTGCCAGTATTGATAAATATTGTTGAATGGCTAGTATGTTACACTTCCTATGTCATATGCCATATTTTAAGATAATATTCAATTAATTAGAAATATGAAATACTTATATGAAAATATTGAATGGCCACAAAGTTTCTGTTTTTTTCTTTGACCTAGTTATTTGGTTCAGGTAGATATGAACTGATATGAACTACATGAATAAGTCATGAAATTACTTCCCCTTGAGGAATTTCTACCAGACCATGTCGATTTTGGCCCTTGATTTAAGTTGGACAATCCTGCCATTCGAGTCTTTCATTCATTTTCTGTCACATTTTTATTTGTCGTGAAAGTAGACAATATTCTGGCTTCTCAGGAGATGACATTACCTTTCCCGAGAATAACTGACATTGTCTTTCCCATTCACAGGTTGCTTTTCCTTCCAAATGTCTTAAAGATTTTTTCTTTATTTGGAAGGTTTAGAATAGGAAATTAGTGACTGATTATAATAGAAGTTGGTTAAGTAGTTCCAGGAAAACAGAGACCTGCCAGGGGCCGGCCTGGTTGCACAGCGGTTAAGTTTGCATGTTTCCCTTCTCAGCGGCCCGGGCCTCGCCAGTTCAGATCCCACATGTAGACATGGCACCGCTTGGCAAAAGCCATGCTGTGGTAAGCATCCCATGTATAAAGTAGAAGAAGATGGGCATGGTTGTTAGCTCAGAGCCAGTCTTCCTCAGCAAAAAGAGGAGGATTGGCAGTAGTTAGCTCAGGGCTAATATTCCTCAAAAAAAAAAAAAAATAGACAACTGCCACTACCATATCATGCCTTTTCCAAAAGAAATGATCATACAAACAAACGTATCCATTTAAATGTATAAGAGCTGATGAATTGAATTGAAACTCACATTCATAGATTTTGGCCAAAAAGAATATAAGAGCAATTGACTTTTTCATGATTCCTCTATTTGTATTTCTGTAAATTTCCAGAGAGAATTCAGAGTTTTTTTGGTAGGAGGGGAAGGTGCTTAACTGAAAAATACTCATAGCTCGAGGTACTTGGGACATATTCTGAGCTGAATTCTGTTCCCTCCAAATTGATATGTTGAAGCCCTAACCCCTAGAACATCAGAATATCACTGTTTTTGGGGGTAGAGGCTTTGAAGTGATAAGTTACAAGTGCGGCCACTGGGTGGATCCTAGTCCAATCCCAGTCTGACTGGTGTCCTTTTACGAGGAAATCTGGATACCTAAAGAACCACCAAGGGATACACGTGCACAAAGGAAAGACCTTATGAGGACACAGTGAGAAAGTGGCCATCTACAAGCCAAGGAGGGAGGCCTCAGAAGAAACTAAACCCTCCAACACCTTGATCTCGGACTTCCAGCCTCCAGAACTGTGAGAAAATAAATTTCTGTTGTTTAAGCCAACCAGTCTGTGGGTTTTTATATGGCAGCCCTAGCAAATTAACACAGGCCATTAATCTTACAATAAGAGTAACACCTAATAAGAGATTGTCTTAAGGAGAAAGTAAAGGGGCTGGCCTGGTGGCGTAGTGGTTAAGTTTGTGTGCTCCTCTTTGGTGACCTGGGTTTTGTGGCTTTGGATCCCGCGTGTGAATCTACACGCCACTCATCAAGCCATGCTCTAGCAGCGTCCCACATACAAAATAGAGGAAGATAGGCATAGATGTTAGCTCAGCGACAATCTTCCTCGCCAAAAAGAAAACAACAAAAAAAGAAGAAAGTAGTGATGAGAATCAACTACTGTTTGCATTCTGTAGATTTTGTTCTGCCCTGCATCCCCAATGTTGGTCTGAGGCTGTTTTAAAAGAAATCTGTAAACTCAGTTAAGTGTATTATAAATCATGAATGTGTAGGCAGCAAGAAATCAATCTAAAACATCTTTAACTAGAAACAAAAGATAGGTAGCAAATGTTTTGGCATTAGAGAGTAGACGACCTTCAAGGTTATGTGTGTGGATGTGCGGCGCACATTTGTGTTATTTGGGCTGTTTACTGTATGTACCTTTGAATTTTGTGAAACTCTTTCAAAAATCGGACTCTCCTTTGACCTTCACAAATGAAGAAGTGAAATTGCTACTCCTGGGAACATCTTTTAAATTTATGATCTGTTTAAATATATATAATGCTGTATTTTGATATCAGGTTTCAGATGATTGAATTAACTGTATCTATCCCCTCTTAGGACAAGTCTTAAGCTGCTATTCACGTAAATTAGCCTGAATTAACTCTGATCCCAGGGAATGTACATAAATGAAGTGAAATCTTGATGTCCTCTACTTTTCAAAAGACTATTTCCAAACTCAGTATTATCCTGAGCTCTGCAAACATGTAGATTCCATCCACGGAATGACAGCCAAAAATATTCATAGTGCTACTAAGGTGTATGGAGAAAACACATTGAGGTCATCTCTTGTTTTTAACCCCAGAAACCTTTTTTCAGATAAAGTTAAGCAAAGAATCTTCAGGGTTTTGGAGGGTTTCCCATCTATAAACCTTCAATTTATTAGATTTCAACTGGTTTGTAAATATAAGTTGATTTTACTGAAAATGTATATAGATGGACACTTCACTTTGGAAATGTAATTTTGTGCTGTAACTTGTATGCTTTTCTCTCAAGATTTGTGTTTCAGTGGGATGACAGGTCTCCCATTTTCCTTCTTTAGATTGAATTTGTTTCTGATAATTATAATACACACCTTTCAGTTCTGAAGCAGCCGCCACAAGGTTTCTATGATTGCATAAAGAAGGTTGCAGTTCTTTCATGCCTGAGTCAGTGTATGTGGTAAGTCAAAACAGTAGGGGAAATTTTGCTCAACCCTGGAAATTTCTTTTTGTATAGAAGTTTGTAACAGTCTGTGGCTTAACTGCTAAAGGATGAGATTCAGTCGTAGTATTGACATAGTCTTTCTACTCTTTATCATTGGAATTGCTTTCTCCACTTAGGAGATTTTGGAAAGCAGAAATAGCACTCCCAACCACCTATTTCTTAATTAGGAGATATTCATAGGCTTTTGGCAATTGGGCACATGTTTCACAAGAAATAATCTAGGAAAGCAATATTGGGCCCCTGCTTGGGGTGATTTCTATAAGCTCTCTGAAGTTCCCTGGCACCACCTTCCAGGGCTGCTCAGACATCAACAGTTCAGCGTCTCTGTCCCTGAGAGAGAAGTCAAGCTAGGATTGTAATGGAGGCAGGTGCCTTGATGGTGTGATAGACAGATATATAAGCCCAGACCCTGGTGAATCCCAACAGGTTTTTTGTATGTTTATTTTGTTTTGCTTTTTCGTTTCTGCAGAAAGTCTACCACCCAAAATAGCCTGTGGTCAGTTATCACTGGTTACACAACTGATCCTCGAAAGGCCAGCAAGCAAGGTTGTCAAGCTGGATTTCAGGCAGCAGAGTCTGATTGGCTATTGCCATTGGCCCTTTGAGTAGCATCACAAGTAGGGCAGGATACTGAGCTTAAATTAACATCTCAGAACAGGAGGGGCTCTTTTTTGTTATGTATACGTTTTTCTGAGAATCATACAAGTACTTCTTAGTATTTCTAAAGGCAATCATTTAGTTTTTTTAGAGAGTTCTCTAACATCTAAGTTTGTACTAGATTTTGGAACAAACTTTACAGTTTATTATATAAATGGAAACATGATGTGGCTATTTATTTCCATAATGCGTGATATGTGATATAGACCATTTTATATTTATCAAGCTGCCTCGTTTTCCTCTTTCTTGCTTTCTCTGGTTATTCACATTGAATGAAGATGTTTGATGTTTTTCCTTAAATCAATTTAAAAGTCTTTATTGAGTTTCCTGCTGCAGCTGGGGTTGGTTTCCCCATCAGGGAACCACATCACCTGTCTGTCAGTTGTCATACTGTGGGGACTGCCTGTTGCTGTGATGCTGAAGGCTATGCCACCGAGATTTCAAATACCAGCAGGGTCATCCATGGTGGACAGGTTTCAGCAGAGCTTCCAGATTAAGACAGACTAGGAAGAAGGACCCTGGCCACTCACTTCTGAAAAAATTGGCCCTGAAAACCCTATGAATAGCAGCAGAGCATCATCTCATTTGCAACAGAAGATGAGAGGATGGCACAAAAAGACCGAGCAGGGTTCTGCTCTGCTGGGCACAGGATCGCTAGGAGTTGGAATTGACTCGACGGCACTAACAAAATTGGGTTTCCTAGTCATTAGGAGCAACAAAGTGTTTAAGAGGCCCATGCCCTCAGTGGTGCTTGTGTTATAAGTGAGGAGTTCGGGCAGCCTCATCAAGAGACAGCTGACCTTCCACTGTGGTGTAGAGTAAAGGCCTTCAAACAGGTGATGCCACAGGAGTTAGAAGAAGGAGTGGCACAAAATGCTTCTGGATGAATATGAATGAAAAGTGGCCTTAGAAAGCTGGAGAGAAGTGTAAAGGCAAAGACCTGAGGCTGTGCTTGGTCAGTTTGGGAGAGAATGAGTATATTTGTTGAATTGGAGGATGTGTGCAGGAGAGTAGAGGGAGGTCGTTTAAATACGGAGGTAGAGATCATGATTAAACAAACTAAGGAGTTTGCCTGTTATCCTGGAAGACCCAAGGGAGCCCTTCAGTGTTTTTTGACTTGGGACTGTTACTTGGAAGTATGGTTTGAAAGGAGATATGTTAAACACAGTGTGAGGTGGATTGGAGTATGCAAGAGTGTGGAGGGAAGAGATCTGCTATGAGTTAAGGTACAGTAGGCTGCCGGTGGAATTAAGTTAATGCAATAAGTTGATATCGGGAAAAGAAGAATTGGCATTCCAAAGGAGAATTAATAGGAATTTAAAAAATGAGTTTGTGCTTCAAGAGATGATATAAATTTAGTTTGCTCTATTTTTGTACACTATCTTCTAACTGCTAGGTCCTCAACCAGGTGTTGAGGATAAAGATACTTAGAACAAGAGTTGTTGTTTAATGGGTACAGAGTGTCCGTGTTGCAAGATGAAAAGTCCTGGAGATCTATTGCACAACAGTGTGAATATACTTAACGTTACTGCACTGTACACTTGAAAATGAATAAGATGGTATATTTTTATGTTACGTGTGTGTGTGTGTGTGTGTGTTTACCTCAATTAAAAACAGAAAACAGAACAAAGCATGACTCATGCCATCAAAGAGTGTTCAACAGGATGGTACAAAATGTGTTGAGTCCTAGTGGGAGGAGAAGCTGGCATTCTGTGGGGATTCAGAGGAAGAAGAGGTTGATTCTGCCAAGAGAATTGTGGAAGAGGCGAAATGGTTTCTCTGGGCAGAAAATGAGTAATAGTATCTGCTGGTGCTTACTAAATGCCAGGCTTCTTTTCTAAGTATTTTACACTCATGGTTTATTCAGTTCTCAAAACAACTCCGTTATTTTCTCTCTGTTATATCTGAGGCCCAAAGATATTGCCATTTTTTAAACAGCCAAAGGTGTCAGGATTTGAACCCAGGCAGTCTTCATCTAGAACCTGCTTCTTTAACCACTATGTCAAGAGCTCTCACTGATTCATTTAAACAAACAAAATCATTTGACACTTAGTAAAAAATTATTAGCATTTGTTTTCGGTATTTTACCCAGAAATAATGATGTAATTGTATCTATACAATAAGGAAGCTGGACTACATGAAATTGAAAGCTTCATTTTGGTGCTAAAATTCTGTGATTCATGGGCTATTAAAGGAAAGAAACAACAGAAGGAGTAATCTTTTGTATTTTTTTATTTAGTTATATATTGACATTTGAGAGCTCATTAGTTTATTCAAGTAATTTGATTTTCTCTCTCCAGTTCCTACTTGTCAAATAGCAGTATCAGGAAAATTCATCACTTTCAGTTCTTATTGACATGTTTGCAGGCCAAAGGAGCTTGGAGATTAAGAATCCAATTTATGAGACGAGTCATCTATCATTTAATATTTAAAGATAACTTGACTAAGTTTTATAGGAAACAGAGCACGATAATAGCAATGATACCTTTATAATACTTTCTAGAGTTCTTTGAGAGTTGTTAACATATTTACCTGCATTATCTCATGGTAAAATATACTTGTAGACATTTGCTGATTTGATAGTTTCTAAGTTCACTACGTAGTATCGTTATCATTGGTCAGTTTGACTTTCAAATAACTCTATTTTTAATTTAAGAATGAATTAAAAGGGGAAAGATAATCTTTTCAACAAATGATACTGGAGCAATTGGATATTCATAGGCAAAAAAAAAAAAATGAACCATGACTTAAACCTTATGCATTATACAAAAATGATTTCAAAATGAGTCATAGATTTAAATGTAAAACATAGAACTATAAAACTTTTAGAAGATAGGACAATTCATTTTGGTGCGTAGGGCTTGGTGAAGACTTCTTAGGTATGATGCCAAGGCACAAACCAAAAAGATAAAATGAATAAAGGTGACTTCATTAAAATGAGAAACTTTTATTCTTTGAAAGGTCCTGTTAAGAGGATAAAACAAAGCTACGTATTAGGAGAATATATTTGCAAACAATACTTATCTGACAAGAGACTCATATCTAGAATGTATAAAGATCTCCTAAAAATCAACATTAAATGAAATCACCCAATTAGAAAGTGGGCACAAGACATAAAGAAACATTTCACCAGAAAGAATATATGGATGGCAAATAAGCACATGAAGAGATGTTAAGCATCACCGGTCTTAGAGGGATGCACATTAAGAGTGTGATGAGATATCACTACATACCTTCTAGAACAACCAAAATAAGAAATCGTGACATTACCAAATGCTGCTGAGGATGCGGAGAAACTGGATCTCCAATATGTTACTGATGGGAATGTGAAATTGTACAGCCATCCTGGAAAATGATTTGACAGTTTCTGAAAACACTAAATATACACTTACCATACAATTGCACTCCTGGGCACTTAGAGAAATAATAACTTATATCTGCACAAAAACCTGTACACAGTTTTCTTTTTTAAAGATTGACACCTGAACTAACATCTGTTGCCAATCTTCTTCTTTTTTTTTTTTCCTTTTTCTTCTCCCCAAAGCCCCCCAGTACATAGTTGTATATTCTAGTTGTAGGTCCTTCTGGCTCTGCTATGTGGGACGTCACTTCAGCATGGCTTGATGAGCGGTGCTAGGTCTGCACATAGGATCTGAACTGGCGAAACCCTGGGCTGCTGAAGTAGAGAGTGTGAATTTAACCACTTGGCCATGGGGCCGGCCCCTGTACACAATTTTTAATAGTGGTCTTATTTGTAATATCAAAAAAAAATGGAAAAAACAACTAAAGTGTCCCTAAATAGGTGAATGGTTAAACAAACCATGCTGTATCCATACCATGGAATGCTACTCAGCAATAGAAAAGAATGAATTATTGATGCACACAATGACTTGGATAGATCTCAAGGGCATTATGCTGAGTGAAAAAAGCGATTTCAAAAGGTCATGTACTATATGATTCCATTTATATAGCTTTCTCAAAATGATAAAAGTAGGGTGATGCAAAATAGATTAGTGGTTGCCAAGGGTTAGGGATGGTGGGGAAAAGAGGCATGGGTGTGACCATGAAAGGAGAGCAAGAGGGTGATGTTTGTGGAGATGAAATAGTTGTGCATCTTGATTGTGATGATGGTTACACAAATGTGCACGTTATAAAAAGACAGAACCACACACAAACATTGTACCAATGTCAAATTTCTGGATTTGATATTGTACTATCATTACGTAAGATGTAACCATTAGGGGGAAACTGGGTGAAGGGTACACAGGACATCTCTGTACTTTCTTTACAACCGTGATTGAATCTGTGATTATTGCACCAAAGTTAAAACAAGTGAGCTGTCCAACTATGTGAAGTAGACAGTAAAAATATAAATAAAAAGATCTTATTAGGAACTGAATAATTTATTTCATAACTTTGGAATATTTAAGTGTTTTGCTTAATTATTGAGGAATTCATATATTTATTAACTGTCCATGATCTGTTTGAAATTACTTAATCAGATCCACAAATTCATAAATTCAACTTGTGGTACATTCTACATCCAGTTCTGTGAATTTATCTTTCAATTTTTGATTTTTGATCCATCGTGTTTTTTGAGGTTAGTGATAGGCTTTTTTCTTTTTGTTAAGGAAAGGGGATGTTAAAGTAAAAGGGGAGTAGTTGTTCATAGGAGCAAAGTAAGAGCCCCCAGAACATGACCTAATGAACAGGGTCCATTATATAGCTGCCCCAAAGTCTCTTACCCTAGACTGCATTAATAATTCAGATTAAGAAATGTAATCCAGCTTGACTTTTTGATGCTAAAACCATGCATGGAATATTGTTAATTGTTCTTGAGTGTCAGTTTAAATTCATTGTTAAAACTGGAAGACCACTATAAGGAAAAGATCAAGGATTTAACACTGTCACAAGTAGGAAAAGTGGGAGGAATTGGGATAATTGAGCCAGGAGCAATGAAGACATCTGTAGGTCTGGTAGTTCTCGCCAAGTACATAAAGAACTGTCAAGACAAAGAAAGAATATATTTGTTCCATTGACCTTTGAGGAAAGAAAAGGACCAGTGGATGGAAATGGTGGATTTTGCCTCAGCATGCTGGACGTTGATTATGGTGTGTGTATTCTTTCTTGAGATCTTAAGGAATTATAGGCAAACCAAAACCAACATGATTATGTGGTCAGAAGAGAACCTAAAAAAATTATGTACAACTATATCTTTTGGTATAGTTTTGCCTCATGTTTTTTCCTTAAAGGAAAAATTGGTCTCCACGATGCTGAACCAAGGTAACAAAACTTAGTGTTGGTGACCTATTCAGTTGCAAAATAATTCCCTTCACAAGTAATTCCATAAAGTAGAAATAATTCCCTTAAATTTAGTTTACGTTTTATGAAAAGTCCTTGGAAAAATCCCATTTGTGCATCCATCTTATACATCTTATTTTGAAATCCTTTGAGATTATAAGCAATTACATTAATTGCATTTTGTAGTCCAACCTCTCATTTATAACATATAATTCCCCAGGACCCACATGTCCACGTTCAAGAGCAGCTTGATAGAAAGACTGATTTATTTTTGTTTTCTTCCTGGATCTGCTTTGAATATTCTTAAAAGAAGTGGAAAAGTGCTGTGTTTAATATTCACAAAGGATTTTCTTTTAAAAGCAGCCTCTCTCAAAAGCCTATTGTTAAACGGGACTACCTAGAAAGGGGTCAACTTGCAAAATCCTTCCTAAGTACTTGTTTGGTTCTTCAGGATTGATGGATAAGCTGATAGAATCTAATCTTCGATGTGTATGTCATTAATAGAGATGTAAGAATCTCGATTTACTTTGTCTTTTTCTTTTCTGTCACATCATAAGGAAAAGCTTTACTAATGAAGTACCCAATGGTAATAACCCATTATATGCTAGAATCGCTCTTTATATCAGATGACATGCAAATGAACTGTCCCATTTCTGTGGAGAAAGAGAGACAAGGAGTGGTCTAGTTAATCATACTTGAGGGCTGCCATAGTTGTCTTCTGGGAAATATTATCATTATTCATTCTTATTTAAGGGTCCTTATCCTGTGCATAAGAAGATCTCCCATTCATTCCATTTGGGTTTGATGTTAATTACAGGGGCATTAATGGAAGCTTTCTCATAAGAAATGAATGTAGGATTAAATCAGACAAAAAAAAAAAAAGCAACCTTCAGGTGAAGCAGGTCATCATAAAACAGTGCCTGAAGGAGATGGCAGGTTGGAGGAACCTGAGAGATGGTCAGTCCCCTTGTTCACGTATAGAAACTGAGGGAATGAGAAAAGAACTGACTTAATAAAAGCCCTCAGCTGGTGAGAGGCAGGCTTGAGATGACGAATGAGGGAGCCAATTTCATCAGGCAATGTAGGGAAAAGATAATTCTGGGAATTTCTTTCCCCAGAAAGAGCCAAGTTCTGGCCCTTTTCTACTGTCACCTAGTTCTGTGACTTTTGGCCAACCTTTTAACCTCTCTGGGTCTGTTTTCCTGAATTGAGGGTGAGGGGATTAGGCTAGATCATCTGTCCTCCAGAAAAGGGGAAATCTAACTGAGCTAGTGTAGCTGGTCAGTGGGCGATCGCTGGACTAAGCTCATTGGAGCAAAGATATTTCTAACATACCATTTACTTTTGACTTCCAGAAACTGAGAGGAGCCAAGCTTGGATATCAAGCAAATTTAGCAGCAGTCTTTTTAACTGGCGTTACCTCCAGTCTGTGAAAAAACTTTTTCTTCACCCAGATAATACATATTTTTTTCTTTTATCATTTCTTCACGTGAATTTTGGTTGACAACAAGTAATTGATAATATTGCTGGTTAAATGAGGTTTTTCCTTAATCTTCTGTGTCTTTTGAGGAACTAACTGATCGTGTATCCACGTCTACGCAGCTCCTAGTCACCTTGTCACCATGTAATTAAGTCATTTTTCTTTTTGAATCAGGCATTCATGCCTAGGGTAAATGGGTTTTTTAAAAAAAATTATGTATGCTCTGAATCAGTATTTCTGGTCTCTTGAAGTTTAATGTGAACAGATATAAATTTCTAGTATATAAATTGGATCTTGTTTTGTTTTTCTAAAGAAAATGCTTGAAATAAACTCATTTTTTGACATATATTTGAATTACACTTAGTATGTAAAGTATTTTATTAGGTAAAATGCATGTTTATCATTTAATGAAATATTTTCATCAAAATTTATAATTATTCATATAAACAGGTATGTCTTAGACCAACATCACTCTTCTCGTCTCTTTGGAACCATGTTATAGCAAAGAAGTATATGTCTTTTTTGTCTGTTTTCCTTTTCTGTATTTGTCTTATTATTTTATACTTTTTTCTGGTTATATATATTATGTTATTATTTTAGAAATGTTGGAAACTTTAGAAAATTTAAAAATAAATTACCACCAGAAATAAACATCGTTATTTATACTGTGGTGTTTTTATTTGTCAACACTATCCCTTTAATATTAGCCTGTGAAATGGATTCAGTTTTGTTTAATACTTCAATAAAAGAAAAGATAAAAATACTACACATGTAAAAAGATAGCAGTATAATTTTGTCAAATTGGATAAGCTCTAACATAATTTTTTATTCAAAGAACATTTAGAAATCTCATGTTAATGGCTTGCACGTATACTCAGAAAATGGAAATAATCTAAATTGCAAACGTGTTTAATAAGACCTTCTGGATTCTAACATTGCGGTTTCATGAAAGTTTTCATATAATAGTCTTACTGCCAAATATTTTATAACATCTCTGTCAAATACATTAAAATCACTAATTTTTCTGCCACAAGAAAGTTGTCTTTCAGGTTTCTGATTGTGACGATACTGTTGCGAACTCTAGCCTTTCTTCCACCTTTATAAACCAACTAACATGTACAATAGGCCAAATTGTGTGTGGTAAAAATTAACAAAGTAATTATTAATTATTAGACTAACTAGGCTTTTATGGTCCCTTTAAATATGTTAATTTATTTTTTGCTTGAGAGTTTAGAGGTAGTTCTTCATTTCTTTATTTTAATAATAGACGTATTTGAGGCTAGAAAGCAAATTTAGAATACTTTCGTTTTTGTACATGATGTCAGTTCTAAGGAAAATCATTTTATTTCATCCAACTAGTTTTCCTTTACCTATACCAGAGTCCTCAGTTGGAGTGACCTTTGGAGTGACTGGTGTCTTGAGTGATGTAGTTAATGAGATCTAGTGACATCATGACCCTGACCCCTTTGTGGCCCTGGCTCCTCTCATCCATCTTCTTAACCCCACAGGCTGAGTCAGTGTGTAGAATCAGGATTAAAGAAGTGTGAATAAACAGGTTCAAGAGTTCTGTCATGACTGCCGGTGAGTGGCAGTGGCAAAGTAAGACATAGAGAACTTAGTACTGAGAGTGCTCTTTGTGCACCTCTGTGAGTCCTGTTGGAGCAGTCACTACTGTTTGTGGTCAGTGCCGTGCATCTAATCTCCTCAGTTTGCTCCGTTCCTGGACAGTGATGGCGGTTGGCCTTTATAATCACATAGCTGTTGGCGCATTCAGTGAAAGGATGGCTGATCTATCACTTAGCCAATGTCACACATTACTGAAGCTTTTATCTCATTAACTATGATTAATGTTTGTATGGAATGGGCTTGTCATGTAACTGTTCATATTCAGCAATTTTGAATCCCTTAGCTTATTTGAACAAGGAGGGTATTTCTCTTTTCAGAGGAGAGCTTTATCTTAGGAACTGAGTGGCCTTATTCACAAATCATTATTGCTGGATGGCCTGATGACTGTGCCATGCATCGCTCCCTTGACTCTTTCCCCATTATTGACGTTCAATGTGTTACCTGTCATTGAACTTGGGATGTCTTTATATAACTGCAGTCTAATTGAATCATATGAACAGTTTGGCGTACATAGAAAAGAAGAGAAGAAAGGTGGTAGAACTTTAAGGAAGCATTTCTCTGTTATTCCTTAACCTAAAAGTTGCTTTGCTAATACGGTTTCCACTTAAGTCTGTTTTCTCGAGTGCGATGGAAAGGAGTGGAGATAAAGGATGCAGTTATTTTCTTGCCTATAGCTGTGGTTCTTGCTTTATCTGTTCTACATTTGACAAGTCTTTCCTCTTAGCCCAGGGCACTATTTGATAAGTTGACCAGTCAGTGATTAAACATATTTATTTAGTTCAATGGGTCAGAGCCATTGCGACAGATAGAAAATTACTGATGGATTATCAATTTCAGCACCTCTGACATCTGGCCTCGGTGTAGTCCATCATCTGAGGACTCATAACACATTTACTTGCACAATAACATGCTCAGCTACCTGTGTGATCGCAGAGCTGGATATTGGAAATGTTTTGTTCAGAATTAGTAACACAGAACTTGCAGAAATTAGAAGAGTTCTCCACCTATACTCGAAAACCTAAAAGCATCCAATGGTTTACATTGTTTAGGGCCGGAATGAGAACTGACTTATACTTTAAACCTGCTTTGCTGATTTGGGTGATGTCTTCACAATTTCTTTAACAAGTGCATTTTGGAATTGAAGAAATAGGTATTTGGAAATACTTTGGAAACAATATTGCATGCAAAAAGATTACTTGTGTCAAAATACTCCTTTTAAAAAATTTAATGAATTAAAATAATCTTAAGTTTTGTGTCTACGAAGTTATAGAATTACAAAAATAAAACCCCAACTCAAATACCTATTCTTTTCATTCTTTTCAATTGTAAACAAGACTTCAAATAGGATTTGTAAAAGCCTCTCTTCTGCTTGCTGTTACTGTTGAGTGGTTCTTTTCTCTTAATGAATTTGAATACTAAAGAATGAGTTTTGCAGCAAGTGCTATTCTAACATGAAAATACATTCTACTCCTTTGTCCATTTGACTAAAATTTATTCCAATATCGCCTTCTTCAGACCCCTATTTCTTTATTTTTCCCAAGTAATTTTATTGGGATTATAATGGTTTATAACATTGTGTAATTTTGGGTGTACATTATTGTTTATCAATTCCTGAATACCCTTCATCGTGCTCAACCCCATTAGTCCAGTTTTTAGCCATCACCATACATAAGTGCCCCTCTGAGCCGTTTGTCCACCCTCCAACCCCCTTCCCCTCTGGTAACCACTAATGTGTTCTCTTTATTGCATGTATTTGTCATCTTCCACATATGAGTGAAATCATGCGGTATTTGTTTTTCTCTGGATTATTTCGCTTAACATCATACCCTCAAGGTTCAGACCTCTATTTCAAACTTACACATAAAATTTAAGAATAAGCTTGTGATTAGTTTTTCAAACAAATATGATTAAGATTAGCAATTTGTGGGGCTGGCTCCGTGGCCGAGTGGTTAAGTTCGCACGCTCCGCTGCAGGTGGCCCAGTGTTTCGTTGGTTCGAATCCTGGGCGCGGACATGGCACTGCTCATCAAACCATGCTGAGGCAGTGTCCCATATGCCACAACTAGAAGGACCCACAATGAAGAATATACGACCATGTACCGGGGGGCTTTGGGGAGAAAAAGGAAAAAAATAAAATCTTTAAAAAAAAAAAGATTAGCAATTTGTTTTAAGGTAGGTTCTCATCTTTTAAAAACGGGCCACACTTGCTGAGAAAGTAATAGATCATGACAGATAATAAGCTTTAACTTTTATTTTGGCTTCACTCTCATTTGTAAATATTTCACGTGATTATCCCTATATTTTTATATTCCATGTGCCTAATGGCCTGCTTGACATTGTTCCTACATTTAATGTTTATGTGTACTGTCACAAAAATATTTGTGAAGCTGAAAATGATTTATCTTTAAATGGCTCCTTTTCACACATTCTTGAGTCTCCAAACTGATAAGAACTTAGAAATGTTACCTTTCTTCACAAAATAAAGATTGAGTTCATTGACATTACCATTTACCTGTGTTCACTGAATCCACACCAGAGCTATTTGCTATAAAATTGACAGGCCCTTTGGAATGTCCAGCTTTGTGAGATAACATGATAATATTACAGATCATAATAAGTCATTATTTATTGCTAAACACTTACTGATTTGTCTTAATATTAACTGAGATTTCTTCTGTAATTCTGTGGGGACCTGCAGTAGTTGAGTATAGCGTTTAGTCAATCCATCTCTCCTTAGACACCTCTGAGCTGGCTTTGAAAATTCTTGGAATAATCTTAGTTGTAGGATCTTCTCTGGAATCTAGATGTGTGAGTCAGAAAAACTGTCATGAATGTTCAGATAAGACAGGATTAAAAAATGCGGGAGGTCAGATTAGGATCCCTGAATTTGATTATTGTTTTGAGCAGTCACAGGGAAGCCATTGGAACATTTTCCTTAAAGACCAACCCCTCTAACTATCAGAACGTTCCATACCTGTCATTTGCTTTAAGACCTTAAATATGATGCCCACCACTAACTGATCTTCAGATATATTACACTGTGCTTTTAAATGCTTAACTTTGCTTTTCCCTTTTATTCTCTGCCACCTACTTTGCTCTGAAATAACAATTTTTTTCCTTGCAACTTCTGGCATATAAACTATATGTAAATTGCCAGGAACAAGTTATCAGATATTTCCATTAAAAACGAGCGAGAAACAATGGAAAAGTGATACACATTGTTTTGGAATAAAGATCTCATGAGTCAATCCATTCATGAAAACTTATGATTCTCTCAAAATGAATCAACTTAGATGGAAATATATATTAATATAAGTTGTATGTCAAAGTTTCTTTGGATAAAGGGGCATTTGTATGTTAGATTGCTGGGTGCTTTTCACATAGAAGGGGATGTTATTATCTGTTACCTTACAAGGAGACTGAGAAATTAAGCAAAGAAATGCATGTGAAGGTGCTTTATAAACTATAATGAGCTCTGATAATGTGAACTGTGTTATTTTAATGTTGTGTGCGTTTGTTGGAACAGAGATAGTAAGGGAGATAATACACAGCGATCCATTCTTAGAGACTTCTGTGCTGACAGTCTAAGACTTATGGTTTTACAGAATTCATATTGACATGTAATGATTTTTCATGCAAGGACATTAACATTGGCCAATTTCGTGTACTAAAATGTAATGCAAGAAGACATTCAGAACCACAGTTTTAAAATGCTGCCTTCTGCATTGCCCTTGTAAGCATTTGAATCAGTAATTTGGAATGACTTTCATCTTGGACTATTTTTTTCACAAACCATATTAAGCATCAATGATTTTTTTCACTTCTTGCATATTATTGGATTAGTGCTCTGCACCATCAACAACCTTGATTTCTGCATTTAAATTCAATTTTTTAAGCATTGTGATGAACAATTATGGTAACAATTGGATGAAGGGATGGTTATTTTAACTTGAAATATGCTTTGGCATTTATTCTAATGTGTCCAGCATATACATTTCTTCCAAAAATGTGCAGGATATTTTGGAAAGATGTGGAAAAGAACTAAGTCAATGATGTTGATACAGCAATCTAATAGCTTTACTTTGGTGACCTAAGAGGATGTAGGGACTGGGGGAATTTGGTAAACTATAAAGCTTCTAAAATGTATACTGAAGGGATTCAAACTAAATCACATTATGCCCCTGATCTGGATTGATTCATACCGTAATTACCACTCAAAAACTGATAATATGTTCATATTGAATTGATAGTTGTAAGTTGATAGTAAAATTTTAAGTGTAGAATAACTACACAAAATATGGAAGGAAAGTTTGCCTTTGTTCTGTGCATTTAAGATTAGCCTGGTGCAATTGTGATTTCTGGCGTTTACAAAGATAGAATTCAACGGCTTTGCTAGAATTAACGGTGAGAGCAGTTAGCTTTGAAAAATACCCAACTTTGCCAGCTCAGTATATTGCCCTCCTCTTTATTCACAATAGTATACATTTCAGCTAAATCTCAATACAAACATTAAAAAAATGAGAAAAAACAATTGAGCAATTTTTATACTGAGTTGAACAGGCAATTTAAAATTGCAAATTGCTCATACCTGTAGCCGGCTTGTTTAGTACACTTCGTACACTTACTTAGTAACCCCAAAGAATTTATTATTAATCAGTGTTTGGACAAATTAATAGGGGAAACAATGCAGATGTTTAGTATTATGCCAATGAGAGTATATCTCAGGTTTTGGTATTGTTTTTGCATTCTTTTAAAATTTTTTGATGCTCTGTCAGCAGAATAATTTGACTAATATTCATTTCACTGTCATCCATGTAGGTCCTTCATTGGTTGAAATTGAGTGAGAAACGGAACATTCTGGTTTAAATATTTTCCAATTAACTCTGTTATACCAGATTTATTTGGCTTGCTTTGTTTAGGCCACAATTTGTTGTTGTTAGTGCCATGAAGTAGATTCTGATTCCTCACGACCCTGTGTACAGCAGACCAGAGCCCTGCCCAGTCTTTTCACGCCATCCTCCCACCTTCCAGCAGTATAACAGACAATGCTCCACTGCTGTTGATAGGGTTTTCATGGCCAGTGTTTTCTGGAAGTGGCTGGCCAGGTCCTTCTTTGTAGTTTGTCTAGTCTGGAAGCTCTGCTAAAACCTGTCCACCATGGGTGATCATGCCGCTATTCGAAATCCTGGTGGCATAGCTTTCAGCATCATAGCAACAGTCACCATGGTATGACAACCACAGACAATTGGTGTGCTTCTCTGACCTGGGCTCTGGTGGTGAAAGGGTCGCATCTTAATAACTAGATTGCCAGGGCTGGCTTACGCCACAAGGCTCTGTTGGAAATTGTTAATAGTTTTATTTTATATTATGTATAGTTGGAATTTGTGGGGTGAGTAAGGTCTCATCAGGGTAATAATTGTAAGCATTAGTTCTCCTTATATTATAAAATCTTGACTATACCAAGGTAGTCCACAGTGAAAATTTCAGCCTTTCCTTCACGTAAGTTGAATACTAATTATATTCTGGAAACCTTTCATATACCATTTCATCTTAACTTCAAGCCACTGATGTTTAGGATATTCTTTTGTTTTTTTCTTTATGGGGAAATTAAATGGCAGTTGGACAAAAACCATGCCTAAAGCCATACAGCTAGTCAGAGGAGATTTTGGAATTCTTATGTGTCAGTCCAATGATCTGGATTTCTTTCCACTTAAAACAATATCTAGAGTATTTGATCTAAGGGAGAATACTTAGGATTGATCTCTTTGTGAGTATGAAGTGTAAGAAGCAATGCTGATTTCTTGAGCGTTCAGGGTCTTGGTGTATTGAGGTATAGCTCTTGTTCTATGTAGATGAGCTACGTAACTGTTCAGCACATTGGGGTGTGTGTGACTGTGTGTGTACGCGTGTTTATATGTGGGAAGAGAGAGCAAGAGCATATTCAATATTAATCTACTCCCCAACTGTACCTGTGTGGACTATTTGCTTTGTGGTCGTAAACACAGGCAATCTGTTTGTTTTTAAATTTCAAACTAGAGCCCCGTGCTACCTAAGCCTGCAGATGTAAATTTGGTGGTCATCCATACAGCTGTGTAAATGAGGAAGCATTGTCTAGGCCAAGAGTTGAGGTTATAATTTCGTTCCCATTGCCCCTTTCCTTTTGTGTGGACTAAAACAGTTAAGACGTAAATTCTTCACTAGCTTTCATATTCAAAGAATGTGTAGAAATCCACAAAGCTAGCAAACTTAAACTCAGATTATTGCTGCCCTGGTACTAAACTCATAGAGAAGGGCCACTCAAATGGCTGGATATCTTTTTTATGGCGATGACAACATAAAAAATGAACCTACGATGCTTCACTCAAAGCTTCCTTCTCAGATCTATTCCACATGTGGTGCTGTGGTAATATTGTGAGCAGTGAAGTATTAAAACAGGTTTGTCTTGTGTTCTTTCATTCTGACAGGCCAATGACATAATGTCGACAAGCCATGTCTGATAGATTCAAAATTAAAAGTGAATGCCCTGCCTTTTTTTCGAGCTCGCGCCTAATGGTCTTAGAGCCAGTGTGCTGTTTCACTGCTTTCAACATACAGTCTTCCACAGTAAGGCTGGGAACAGCCTGTGAGGGTCTTTTCTCTGGCTGCAAAGGCTGGATTGATCAAAACCATATTACTTTGTTATTAAAGGACAAGAATTGAGAGTAATCAGCAACAAAAACAAAGACTAATTCAGGATCTGAATTCTGAAAAGCAGTTTGCTGATACAGATTAATAATTTAATACTTTCACAATAAAGTTAACCATTTGCTTTTCATGAACATATATGGAGCAAATGCATTTAGAAAACTAAAGGTAGAAGTTTAAAATACTCTGTGAGTAGATTTTTAGTTCTACGCTACATTATACAGTTCCAGTAAAGACGATGATAAGCGATGTGGGGAACCAAGGCTTTAAATGTCTCCCAGGCAAGTTTTCTCTGCTGCAGTTTTTCCACTGAATCTAAAGTTTTGCTTCCCTGGCTATATGATTAAAGATGATTTATTAGACTATTGCTTTTTCAAAGACATGTGAAAAGAACTTAGAGAATTTAGAAAGTAGTTGATGTTGATTATTAGAAAAATTTTCAAGTATTTTGTTTATTCATTTAATCAATGAAGTACTTACTAGAATTTATGAATTTAGCTTATGTTAGTGTGTATTAGGGTGTGGTCCTTGATTTATCGTTGTTATTGTTGAGGAAGATTCACACTGAGATAACATCTGTTGCCAACTTTTTTTGCTTGAGGAAGGTTTGCCCTGATCTAACATCTGTGCCAGTCTTCCTCTATTTTGTATGTGGGTTGAGGCCACAGTGTGGCTGCCAATGAGTGGTGTAGGTCTGTGTTGAGGAACCAAACCCTCGCCGGCCAAAGCAGAGTGTGCCGAACTTAACCACTAGGCCAGGGGGCTGGCCTGGTCCTTGCTTTTTGACTGCATATATACTAAGTGGAAAAATTAGACGTAAACATATGAAAGTGGTGACAATTCTAGACAGTGGGCAAGAAAGTAATAAATATTAATGCTATAGGACAGCAGCTTTAATATATAAACACACATACTTTTGTGTGTGTGTGTGTGTGTGTGTGTGTAAAACATTTGAAAAAGCACTTTCTTGAAATAAAATCTTATTAGAAACTCCAGGGGCTGGCCCGGTGGTGCAGTGGTTAAGTTCGCATGTTCCCATTCTCGGCGGCCCGGGGTTCGCTGGTTTGGATCCCGGGTGCGGACCTGGCACGGCTTGGCACGCCATGCTCAGGTAGGCGTCCCACGTATAAAGTAGAGGAAGATGGGCGTGGATGTTAGCTCAGGGCCAGGCTTCCTCAGCAAAAAAGAGGAGGACTGGCAGTAGTTAGCTCAGGGCTAATCTTCCTAAAACAAAAAGAAACTCCAGTGTCCAGAGTCCAGGTTGGATAAAAGCAGAGGTTGTTTATGCCTTCATTTCTTGAATCTTCAGAGTTCAAGTGGTTAGAAAACATTTTCATAGCATACCAGGGAGGCCTGAGCTAAATGTGGGCTATGGTCTTGAGAAGTTGAAGCCTTCCTTGTTGGGGAGATGTTTTTTGAACTGAACAAAATTTGAAAAATTGAAAGAAAGACAAATGAGGCATATCAGAAGGGAAGAACATTGCAAAGGCAGAAACTTTGAGCCAGGAAAGAACAGTGTTCTTTTTGAAGGGCTCTAAGAAGACCAGCCTGGCTGGAGTGGAGTTTATAATATTAATTTATGAGGAGCTCAGACGTAATTTAGTAGGTTAGATGGAACCAAGTTAACAGAACTACAAATGCCAGGCCAAGATTGCTTGGAGTATCCAGGAGGCAGTATGAATATGTTTAGGACCCCAGTGAAAATGGACATGGCACAATGAAATCAATGTTAGGAGGTAACATTTGGTGGAGTTGTGGGAATGGGTTACTATGCAAACTAAAATCAAGGTAGGAGGAGAAACTGGAGATGTTTGCTGGATTCTTGTGTTCACTTTTGGTAGAAGGAATACTGACTTTGGAAATAGTTCTGTTACCTTTGTTTTTGTTCCATGTATTAGTCATAAAGTAAGTGTATACCCAAGTATACATCTTATTTAAGCAACCATTTTTAGTTCTAATTAAAAGTAACAAGTTGATTTATCCATTATAATTGCTTCCAAGGACTTGACCTTTTCTCCTTCCACCCTCCCTTCGCCTTTTCTCTCTCCTTATTTTCTATCATTCCTCTCTCTTTCTTTCCTTTTTTCCTTCCTTTCTTCTTTCTGTATCTCTTTCTGCCACACAGGATATCAGCCCATTAATTATTCTAAATATTAAACTCTAATAGTTCAGATTATATCCTTATGATATAGGAATGTCAGGATTGAAAAGGAGAATCTAGGCACTTTTCAAATATTTAGTTTAAATAATGACAGGTCCCTGCTTTTGCTCACTTTCCAGGTAGTGTTTAGATGCAACCTTTATTTGCTATGAAACCTGGACCTATAATAAAATTTAGGCCAGATATCCACACTTAGTGGAAAAACCATGTTGCTATAACAGCTGTGGTCTGTCTGCACAATGTCACAATCAAAGTCATATGAGTATTTCTGGATTTCTACCTCTCTGATTGCTGTTTAGGTAAATCCAGGTGGTGATGTTGAAGGAATAGATTTGCCTTTGAAGCGTGAATCACTACAACTGTAAACTTTTCTGGGAATTGGATAGTCTATTGATGTTGATTTTGTTAATTACATTGCAATTCATTGAGATATAGTGCTATTGTTTTAATATGTTAATTTTAATTCTGCTGAATTTGGAGCTCTAGGTCTCTATTACTTGGTTTACTTGTAGGCATTCACCACTCTCTCTTCCTAACAAGGAAAAGTTTGAGAAGTGAAAGAAAACACTGTCCAAGCACTTCATGGAGAGTTAGGTCAATATATTGATCAAAGGTGTGATGTGAATGAATGTAAAGTTTTCATTACAAGGAAAGATGTGAAAAAATGCTTTGGATGTAGAAATAGTTTTCTTCCCTAGAATTATACTCTTTTCTGGAATATATGTATTTATCAGTTATTTAGTATATAACAATTTTTATGAAGTTTTCCAATTGTGTAAATTAATTAACAGCTGATTTTACACAGTGCACTTGTTGGGAATCAACATCATAGAATAAAATGTATAGAACGATCATAAAAATATGCCTACATTTAGTTCATTTCTGCTTCTGAAGTACTATGAGTTGTTTGGCTTACGAAATTAAAGGAAAACATGTTAGCAAAGTCTACAGCCTACAAATTCAAAACAGGTTATTATTATTTATTCCGCTCCCAGTGATTGCACACATTTGACCCTAAATGACAAAGTAAATGAAAGCCCTTTTTCAAAGTAATACAATCAGTTCAAAAAATATTGTGCTAATAAAGTTATACATTCTAATTGAAAGATTGATGGCAATCCATTTAGTTGTTACTAGGTTATTTGTGACAGACAGATGCAGAGTAACCTCATTACGGTCAGAATTGTGATGACTTGTAGCTGAAGAGAGGAATAAAGCTTCAAACCATTGTCACAGTCCATTTCCAAAATGTATTCAGAAGATGATTTAAAAGAAAATATATGGCCATTAAATATAAGTTTGAATTGGTTACCTAGCGGTGTTATTATAGAAGCAATGAAGTAATCATCTGTTTGATCTGTAATTGGCCTACTTAAAATTCACAAATCAGATTTACAGATTCCAATTTATGTAAGAGAAATGCACTAGCAAACACTGGATTAAAAAGATTATCCCTTGTGGTTTGGTATTTCCAGTTCATATTTTTAGTTGTTTTCTTCTTGATCATTAAGTCTAGATCAGTTTATTTTAGGCGTTTCTGCCCACAATCACCAGTTCGTGATAAATTATTCAGCACTTTTCATTTGTATGTTTCCTAGTAGTTTAACGTCAGGTTTTCAGCACAAGTTCTCAAGGGAATTCTATCAACATTTTAAAGTTATGTGGTTGAAGGAAAGGACTATAGATGCACAATAATTATTTTTTTCCTTGTGAAAGATGCTGAAATCTTTGTGGCATCTGTTTCCTGTACGTTTGATTTTGAGTCTCCTTTTTCTTGATTAGTTAATAATAATGTAGAAATTTTTTTTTCTAAAGATTTTATTTTTTTTCCTTTTTCTCCCCAAAGCCCCCCGCCGTTACATAGTTGTATATTCTTCCTTGTGGGTCCTTCTAGTTGTGGCATGTGGGACGCTGCCTCAGCATGGTTTGATGAGCAGTGCCATGTCCGCGCCCAGGATTCGAACCCACGAAACACTGGGCCGCTTGCAGTGGAGCGCGCGAACTTAACCACTCGGCCACGGGGCCAGCCCCAATGATGTAGAAATTTTAACCCAAAAAAAGCTCTGTGTTCCCACGGTCTTCCTCTGACAACATCTGCATGTGTCTCTAGCATTTCTTGCAGTCAGCGGTATGCTCACAGGGATCCTTTCTGTTTCAAGTGCAATAGGCCAGTGCTATGTCTTTCACAGGAAACCGATTTCATTTCGTCCCTTCTCATTTCTGGTACACTCTCTGCACAGTTGTCCTTTCCTCTCCATATCTCAGCATTTACACTTATTCTTCTGCATCCTGAACTTTTTTCTTGTGCTCCTTACAATCACCATCGTGGCTTTTGTTACAGCTTATCTTTCATCACGGATTCTAAAACGCCCTTATATAGGCAGAAACACTGTTTACAAGAGGACTGTTACCAACTTGATTTAAAGTTGGCCCTCATTTTTTGAAGAAATGCATCTAAGAAAAGAAAATTTTCATTGTGTAGATAACACAATTAAGATATGTTGGATATCTCTTATCTGCTAATAAATTTATCATGGTATTCTTTCTAAGATAGTGTCTCCACATAAAGTTGACATTTTGTCTGTCCTAAGAAATGACTTAAAGGGAAGCTTGGGATGGTGTTGCGTCTTAGATGATGTCATCAGGTAAGGCTAAAGTTGTGACTTGTCCAAACAAGAGAATTAAAAATATCGATATTATAGTAAAATCCTAACCAGAACACCAGTCATCTGAGGTTGTGTCATTGAGGTGAGAGGCCAAGGGTGAAGTGGGAGCAAAGGACCTTCCTTCCAATCCTAGTTATACATCACTTACCATGGGTTGCCTGTTATGACCTCAGGCAAATTATTTAGCTTCCTAGTTTTAGTTTTTTCACCTATAAAGTTGGATGATGATTCTGACCTTATAAGATTATTGTGATACTTCTAAACATAATTTATAGTTATACGAGATTGATTCATTTATGAGTCATAGATTGGAAATGTTTAAAAAATTATACGTACTTTTCCTTCACTTAAGCAAGTGATTTTAAAGTGCCTACTGTGTGCCAGGTTCAGTTTGGGTGGTAAGGATGTGTCAATGAATAATTTGAAAAAAGTCGTGGCCTCATGGAGCTTATAGTCTCAGTGTTTACATATTCACTACAGAAACTTAAAAAATATTTGAATGTAAATATACAAAAATAAAATTACCCAGGGGTCACTGTTAATGATTTGTGGATGACTGTATTTTTTTGCATGTTTGTATGTGTACATGTGTTTTGCGTTTTTTTTTCAGATTGCCATTGTAGCCTGTGTCTTCCTGCTTATTTTTATTTCATAAATATTTTCTCATATCATATTCTTTTTCACCGTGGTGTTTAATGGTGCACATTTCATCCTATGTTGTGTGCTAATTTTCTTATTCTTTGTCATTGGATATTTAAGTTGTTTCCAGTTTTTCAGAATTATGTGTGAATATATGAACTATGAAGAACATGCTGTGATGAAAATCCTTGTACACATCCCTGATTATTTCTCTCAAATACATTCAGTTATGTAGAATTGCTGAATCAATGAATATTGATTTTTTCAGTTTTGTAACTTTCTTCAGTAAGTCTGTTTCTGCATAAACTTCCAGTAATGCCCAAGGGTCCAGGTTTACTCATACCCTTCCTTTAGGACATTTTCCTTTGCCAATAGGATAGATTAAATTGTTATCTCATAATAATTTTTACATTTTATTTCTAGTGAGACTAAAATTTTTGTAATATGAGTGTTGGCTTATTTTTTCTCCTTTTGTAAATTGCCTATTCGTGTTGTTTAAGTGTTTTTCCCATGGAGTGCTCTTTTTATTGATACTGGAGAGCTTGTTATATGTCAAGTGCATCATCCTCTTTTCACGTTCCTGTGTGTGTGTGTGCATACATAAAGTTTTTCCTTTTTATATAGAAAAACTATCAAAGCAATTTCCATGATTTCCTAGTGATTATTTCAAATCCAGTACATTTCTATATATATTTTGTGTGTGTGAGGAAGATTCATCCTGAGCTAACATCCGTTGCCAATCCTCCTCTTCTTCTTTTGCTTGAGGAAGATTAGCCCTTAGGTAACATCTGTGCCAGTCTTCCTCTACTTTGTATGTGGGACACCTCCACAGCATGGCTGATGGGTGGAGGAAGTTTACACCCAGGATCTGAACCTGTGAACCCTGGGCCTCTGAACATGTGGAACTTAAACCCTGGGGCTGACCCCAAATTCGGTACATCTATTATTGCCCATCACCCTTTTATTAATCTGTTATATTGACAATATTAATATAACATTGCCTATGTGTAAACTTCTTATGTTAACTAGTTACAGTTTGGTTTTTTTATTGTTTCTTACTGAATACTAAAGTCTCTTAATTGGCTTCCCCTTCGATATATATTACTGGAGAAGTTTTAGACACTTTCAGCAAAAAAAAGAAAATGAGATTAAAGAGACTGAGATGTATTCTACATGGGTGTCATTTCTGTCAGTTTGGTGGAAACTTAGACTTACACTGAGTCTTTAGATGAAAGCTATCCTCCCTGCACACACACACTTTTTCCCCTGAGATAGGCTGGAAGTATCTGAATTTTCTGTCTTATTTTTCATATTTTGGAGCAGGTGGCCAAAAGACTAAATATAGACAGGCTTTGTTAGACCTCACAGTGTTTTGCTATTGTTGTGTTATAACTTCATTTATGCTTTTAGATGTGTCATTCTCTCCAGATCTCCATATGCCCTACAAACTAGATTTACCCACACCTTGAAAGCTTTTCTCATGTAGATTACTTTACTAGACCAGTGGGCATGTAAGTTTAAGACAACTGTGTTAGTGCCTAAAGACTGCTAACAAAAAGTCAGTGTCCAAGAGATTTAAAGTCTGGTGCTGAAGGAAATATTAAAACCATCAATAACATAAAGGGAAATATACAAGCTTTTGGATCCATAAATATGAAAAGTAAATTGTTGGTAAGTTCTAAGCTCAATGAGGGCAAAGCTATATTTCTTTCAAAATTTTTTTTATTTATGTCATGTATCAAAGTGCCTAGCACAATTTTAAATGCTCAGTAAAATTTTTTGAATGAATATAGTATGGTTTCCACCTTCTTTACTGTAATTTACCTGTGAGACTAAGGAATTTAAGAACAAATTTTTAGTTTCCTTCCTAAGTTCGTATCGGATATGACCATTTAGTAAAAGAAGTATTAAATTAATTGGAAAACAATTACTACCCACTTTCTGGTAAAGTACTTATTTGTATATTTTTGTATGTGGCTGTGTTTTTAAAAAGAATAATATTCTAAAACTTGGTCCTTAAAGATAGGGAAAACACATTATTAAATTATTAGGTGTATCCCTTTGAAAGCAATCATTTAAGATGTATTTAAAATGGATTAATTTGAGTGCATATTTTTCTTTAGAATAGGACCTAATATATTTCCATGGCTTACTCATAAGATTATGAGAATAAAAATAAGTATATTTTAATCTTTACCCACAAAGTATGTATGATTTATTATAGAGTTGTGATTTTTATCCAATGTCGTAGTATTGAATGATGGTGTTTAATAATACTGTAATACTGTATGTCAGATGATTTATTGTAGTTTTAATTTCTCTGAGCCAGAAGACAGAGTACTCAAATGTGTTTGGTGATTATTGACTGATAAGCAATAAAATGATCCTACATAGAGCTCAGCAGCAAATGTTTCTCCAACTACCTCTGATTAATATGGTCTTTTTGATGTAATGCGTCAATTTTATCAGATTTAAATTTATCATCAAACTAGCTATAGTAGTTTCAGCTCTTGGAAAGGGCTATTTTGACTGAGCTATCATTATATTCACAAATAAAGTCATTTATACCACAAGGAAAGTCTTTATGAAAAAGTCACTCTTAATTACTGCTTGATCAGCCAAAAATACCTTTGTAAACATTAGATGAAATAAATGAACTATGTATCTGTAGATTTTGAAAATTTCAGTTATTTCTAATAGGCTAATGGAAGTTTCTTTCCAGTTACAAAATTTCCTTTGACCACTGGCTTTTTATGTACAGCAGTCTTTATTCTCTCTAGTATGAAAATGTCTCCAACAATTGGAAGTGCTGGAAAAATTAGGACTACTTACAGAAATGAAAATTCTAGAGAGAGAAAAGATTTCAAGTGAACCATGTTTGACATGTTTATAGTATAATTAAGTTTAATTGTGCAAATATCTTTTGAACATCTTCTGTAGGTTAGGCTCTGTGCTAGGTTTCAGAGTTGCAAAAATGAATATACGCTAAGAGAGAGATGAATGGATAGGAGATGTTCATTAATCCTTTCTAGAACAAGACAAATAAAATAACCAAAATGGAAGCATATAAATAGCTTTTAACTTTCTGTTTCCTTTAATCTTGCAATATACTTTGTACTTATTTAGTTATATGGTAAAATGCATAATTGGGACATTGTGTGGCAAGTATGGTTTATAAATGTAATTTCAAATTTTTCTGGGTCGTTGAGAGCAAAAGCCATTTAAATGAGAGTTGAAAGGTGAAGGAAGATTATAGAATAAAAATTTTACCTTTTGTGTCAGGTAATTTTTTGAGGGGACAGGGATGAGGCTGCTGGAGAGCGAGAATTGAGAATGCATGTGTGATTTTCAAGGTAGCAGAGGAGGATGGAACCCAGACTGTCCGATTTCTAGGAATTGCATCCTTCCTTTGTTAAAATCATTGTACTAACAATGAAATCTCACTCATAGGGAAAGCAGTTAACTACTCTGTTAAGAACTTTGAAATCATCAGAAGAATCTTGATGTTGTATTTATCAAGTATTTGAAAGCTAATATGTGTAAAACACAAATGTATGATTATTAAAGGAATTGTCTACATCTAATGCATTGTGTGTCTTGCAAAAGACAAAGAAAAAGCAATTTGGTGCTCTGCTCAACTAAAAGGCATTCTGACTTGGAATTCCTTTAATTTTCATGCTTGTTCCTATGAAAAATTCACTCAATAATTTTACTTGGCATTTTAAAATACTATTACGAAGAAAAATTGTGAAGATTTGGTTGTACATATGGACAATTTCTAAAACAGAACTATTTACACAGGATAGTAATTTTTACTAATCTGCCATATTTGGCTGTTATATATGTTGGAAGAGACAGCTCATCATTTTCTTATTTATTTTATTCAGAGGGAAATAAATCTGATGGTGCTCATATATTTGCCAAATTCTAACCAAAACTGTTCAGAAAAACAGAAATGAAAACAACTGTTTTATTCTATTTTCTTTCCCACAAGTTGCCTCAGAGACATAGGAAGGTGAGGAAAGGGGGTTCTTGTGAGAAAATACTTTAAAGTTATTTCTACAGAATCTTTTCCACTTTTTGTTCATGATTTGTGACCTTTGAAAATCCTAGAGAGTTGAAAAAATAGCACACATTTTACTTTTTATTTTTCTACTACTGATTTTGCTGAAAGCATTCTTTAAAGATTAAAAACATCTACGACTTTTAACCTACTGATCTCTTCTTCTCAGACAATATAACTAGGTACCTTGCTTTCAAGGTATCTGAGATGATGGTATCAAAAACAGGAAGGAAAAACTGAAGGACAAAGGTTAACTTATGATGGGGTTCTTTCAAGAAAGTTCGAGTGTTGGCACGGGCAAATGCTATATCTACACCCTTTCAATTATAAACCAACAGCTCTGTAGTGAGGATACTGTGAATGTTCACATCTCTACCTGTCAACACTTCTGAAACCTTTCAGCACCCGATTTCTCAGTCTCTTCTTGATCAAAGCATGACCTGCTCACTAAGGCTTTCATAAGATAATAATTTAATAACAAACTCCGAGCCAGAAGACAAAGGAAAAGACAGTGTAGGAGGCCGCTGCTAATTTCCCTCCCAATATAATCAAATCAGTACAGCTATCCAGCCAGGACTCATAACCCTTAATAAGTCACTCTACTCGATTAAGAGAAATTGATTTTCCTCTACCGTGAATCATAATGATTATGATAAATACGGTATCTGCCGTTCACTGCGCTCCCCGTTTGCTGCCAGTGTCCATTTGTTTGCAGGGCGGCAGGTAAACGAAGTAGAGGATGACGCTGTGTCGTTAACTGCAGTTGGTATCAGTGCTTTGATGGCTGTGGAACTGAGTGGTTTCATAGATCAGCTTCGAAGCCAGTTGCAAGAGCTTTGCATGGCAGTTACACGCTCCTGACAACACTTACTGGCAGCCTTAAACATACAGAACTCCTGGGTCATGACTTTTAATTTGGAATATGGGAACAAAACAGAACTTTTGGGAATGATGGAGTTTAAACTCTAGATTTATAATATGAAAAGTTACGTGGGAGCCAAACAGCAACATGGTACTTTGCCCAGGTTCTAACTTGATCCTCAGATTATTTGAAGTCTGTTGTGGGTATATCTTAGTTATGTGTCTAGATTTCTAGATAAGGGAGCATCTTAAAACAGTAGTGTTGGTTGCAGACACTCTGGGTTCACTCCTACCCTTCTGCCCTTTCTTGTCACTCACCTGAAGATAATTGAAGCACTTGGTTTTATTTTGAATGATTCTCCATCTCTACTTCATATGATAACTCTTGATACTCCATTTTAATATCAGCGGGCTAAAAAAAGGAAAGGAAAATATTCCATGAGAACAGACTTGTTATAATTGCTGGGAGTTTTCATATAAACTTTCTGTGTAGCTTGTTGAGTGTTGGTTTCTATAGTTAAAAATGTTAGGTTCTTAACTTTGATGTCTGAAAGGAATTTTATATAGCGTAGTACACAGAGATAGTAGCAGAAATAAAGGTGTGCTTTTTACAACTTTTCTTCTTTTTAAAATATTTTGGGTTTGGGGCTTTGTGTACACTCTTAACTTCCAGCAGATACCTCCTATTTCTGTGTTCGAAAGAGAACATGGTATTATAGGGTGAGGAACTGCAGAGAGATGTGAGATGTTCTTCTTAACTTTGGAGGCAGTAAAATAATTATGAGAGACACTGGAAATAGAGCTCAGAGTTCTCTTCATAAAAACAATAGATTTATTTCTTCTGATTAAAATTTTATCTTGGATGAGCCAGACAGGATTTCTAAAAATTAGCTTGAACTTGACATATCAGTGTACTATTTCCTACTAGTCTAGACTAAATTGTTACTTCTTAACTGGTGTTCTGTTGGAGAATAATATATTATAATTGTATTAAGGAAAGTTAGTCTAATTCACATCTTGATATCTTCCACCTTTTTATAAAACTAGGAAAGGACAAGAAAATATGCTTTTTTCCAGTTTTAAAAATGCAGTGGTGAGTTTCACTTTATTCTTGATACCATCACTGGAAAGTCCACTCCTCTTTGAAGTGGCTTTACTGTTATGATACATTTTAGCATTCCCCAAGAAAAGAAAGCTATCACAATAAGATTTAATGATAGCGTATATATAATATCAGCAAATTTAATTTTGCTTTTATTTGCATTTAACTGTTTGTGACTTGAGAAATAACAAAGGAAATGATGATAAAAGTTGTTAAAACTCTGGCTCTTCTCCCACCATTTTGAGGGAAATTCTCCTGCTGTTATCCAGGGCATTCTAATTGTACAGTCCAGTGAGCACAAACAAGTCTGTGCTTGACAGAAACTCTCCAAATGGCTGCCTGTCCATAAGGGTCGACAGTCCAATGAGGAAACGTGGAGAAGTTGTACTTTGCTCAGTTCTAGCTGCCTAAGCTGGAGATTGAATGAATGAAATACACCCAACATATTCAGAATTCTCTTTCTCTTAGAGCTGGGCTAGCCCTATATCTACAGTGACCTTGACAGAGAAGGTCTCTGTGCAGCACTTCCAAACAAAGCAATTAAATTTAACAAAAGTTGTTTAGCATTCACGATATTTCAGACATCGTGGAAAACGTGGAACACAAAAATGGGTCTGACACCCATTTGAATCTGACAGACTTTCACGAGCTTTCCTTCTTATCACCCCAAAATTTCCCTTGCAATGCACACTTTAACTTTTATAATAAAGATAGATTATTTGAAGATATTGTCCAGTTCTTCAGACCAATACCATAAGCAATTCTAGTTTCTCTACTGGTGTTCATTTGCTCTTTATTTGTGTACTGAAACACACGTAATCTATTAAACTACCACGATCTCTTTTCATTGTGATGGTATTTTATGAAAATACAGTTAATTACTCATACTGTCAATGATAGTGAGGTGTATCCTAGTGTGTACTATATGCTCTTGATTCCCCAAACTACATAAATCTGGTTTATGGAATTTCTTCTCAGTAATAGTTTAGATACCGTGATACTTTCAAGATAATCAGAGAATCGTGAATGGAGAAGTTCTTTTTGAATAAAAAAATCCAACTGTCACAGAATCTCTTGTGTATTTAGTTTAGAATATTCTACAACATATATTCGTATTAGAGATGCCACAGCAACTATGATTAGCAGAAAAGAGAGAGACTAATCCTTATGTGAATAAATAGATAAAAGAACTAACATGATGTTTAAAAGCTTTTAAATGAACCATGTGGAGTGAGTTTTTAAAACTTTTTTTCGTGGTTACTCCTTGTTTAAAGTTCTGTTTGAGTTCTAAGTCAACAGTGTAACTAATAACAGAGATGAAAAGACTTGGAATGATTGTCTCTGTGTTCTGTTTTATGCTAGAAAGTGCCCACAAGCAAGGAGAAGAATGCGGGCTAACAGGAACAATTACAGAGCTTATGGAGGCTTTGGGGCTAATTGTAGGTTTCTTGTGCACCAACACAAGATTGGAAGTGTCTGCCTGTGAAAAAAGAAAAATATCTGGCTCTGTGATGAAAAGCACAAGGGTTTCTATGCTAGACCGTGAGTTAGCTACTGAACTGTGCTGAAAAGTATTTGTTATATGAGAATTTATTGTGAAATTACGTTCTAGTTGAGAGAAAATGGTCAGGAGCAGTATGAGCAGTTCTCATCTCTGAATCTACAGGCAAATGTGATTGAGTAGAGAATAGACAAAAAATGGCAATAGAGGAAAATGTTAAAAGTCTGCATTTAAAATGTTACAGGGAGTTAATCTGATCATTCTCAAGAGTGAGGAGTGAAGACAAGCTGCTTCCCACTGCCCTGATAAAAAAATATATACATAGAAAATTTCGAGTTACATACAAATACTTTTCTGATGTTGAAAATGTGGTGTTAGACAAGAAGATCTTCTGACTATTGTAACAAAATAAAAAACACCCTTCCATGTATTTTATTCCGTTAATATACTCCATTCACATTTAAAAATGATTGAATTTTAAGTCCAGTAATTGACTGTACTTGGAACGATCCTTCAAACCCAAACTTACTTAGGGTATATTAATACTGAGCATCCTTACAACCACAGATACCCGCTTTTTAAGAGCGTAACAATGGAAATGTGATTACTGCCTAACGTTTGTTTTTGAATACTGCATCACTTGAGTGATTTGGAAGTGTGGTATACAACGCAGATATGAAACCAGTTCAATAACCTAACAGTTCCTGGCTGTAAAGATCTACACATCCTCAAAGCAGAATGCTCTTTGGAGTACATCAGTGTTAGTGTCATTTCACACTTTCCAGTAAAGCTTTGTGTTCACGTAGGCTGCACCGTCTGCACTCAGACTTTAGAAAGGCCTCTCGTCCCAACTTGCTCTGAAGTTGGACAGCAGCCGAAGTAGCAGCTGCCTCGCCAGTCACTTTTCTTCCCCTTGTTTTGATAATTATGAGCAAAGGTCAATCACTTTCCCATCAAGGCAAATCCTGACAACCCCACATGTCAGAGCCTAAGTTATAGATGTCATGCTTGTCAACATCAAAAAACCGGGAGTGTATCTTTACTTCCTCACGACCAGCTGAAAGTCAAATGTCCACTGAAAACCGGAGGCAGGAGGGAATGAAGGCAGGGTGGCTGTGTGCCCTGCCTTTGTCAACGGCAGATATATAGTTCTAGGGAGACTTTTGTAATTTTAGGCTCGACAAATGGACAATTACCTTCCGCTTGTTAAACAGGGACTATGAGCACCCTGACGGAATGCAAATGCTTCTGTTAACGCACGACCTTGTAGTGTCTCAGATGGAGAGGCTTTACTTTTATTGTGGCATTTTTTCCTGGACCTAGCTTAGTTTTTTAGATGAAGATGAAATGTTTTAAAGCTGAGAGGGGGATAAATAATGCTCTTTTTATAACCACAGTCTGGGTGAAGTAAAAACTCAGCTAGGACCACTGTAGGGATAAAGACACACAGCTCAGTTCACTAACACTGAAGGCATAGAGAAAGAGGTGTTTTCTTTATATTTTGAAATTTGATAGTAAATTTGCACTGCTCAGATTATGCCAGAGATTCCTTTACATTTAATTACACAATATCTCCCAGTCTCCATAATTCCAGCCTTCATAGAAATATGCATTATTGAGACTGCTGGTAAGTGACCCTGAGATCATAGAGCAACTCACAAAAGCATTAGCAATGGAGAGCTTGTGCTTGAGTGGTCGTTGGGTATTAGAAGTCCTGCGCTCCTATCAACTTGTTAACATCACACACTTTCAAGAGTCACAGCACTTTGACTTAAGAGAATATTCTGTGAGGTTAAAATTTGGCCCAGGGTCCCAATTTAGTACCTCCTCATGGTGTACATTCCTCTATGCAATCAAACATTTTCCTAAAATTCTTTGGGTCGTTTTATTTTAAATACTTTTAAGGGCTTTCTGTTGCAAGGAAACCGGTAGAAACTCCTTTCTCTTCTTCTAAGAAGGTAATAGTCCATCTGACAGTAAATCATTACCATCAAGTCATTATGCTGTACACAAACTCGTACCATGCTGTATGTCAATTATATCTCAATAAAACTGAAAAAACATCATTACCTCCTCACTTGTTTAAATCAAAAATTTTATTTACTGCATTCTGTGAGTGCTATGTAGGGAGTTGGTACAGGTATACTATGATAAATTGTTAATGGGACTTTCACTTCCAGGGTGAAAGAAGCCATTACTTTCCAAGAAAGTTATGACCCAATGTGATAACTTAAGATTAAAGAGAAAGAGTCTTAAGCATTTTCTGAAATGAACAAATCTAACCAGCGTTACAGCAAATAATATTTATCCCAGATTCTTAAGAATGAAAGTCTGTGTAGAAATGTCATGAGTTGTGGGTATATAATTCCACGTTCTAGTCAAGCTACACTTGTTCTTTCCATTGCATACTAAGGTGCAATATACAACCTCTCATAATAGGTATACTTGTTTTATCACGAGTTGTTGTCCTTGGATACGTATGTCTTCAGACAGTGATATGCTCGTGGTGACACTCTTGAAGACCATTGCTTTGATTCTCTTCCTTTCATCTTCATTGCCCTGTTGCCTGCATCCCAGTTGTACACCTTCCGTGATACCCCCAAGAATGGAGTCAAAGACTGGCAGATACACAGGTGTTCCGTCACTTTTTTATCCCCTCCTCAGTTATTCATGATGGTAATGGCACTTTGTGATGTGCGATTTCTGGATTTATGACCCGTTCTCGATAAGCATGAATCTGGACTGCATGTGCATCTTTGATAAGGTTCTAATTGGATAGCAGTGACCTTTCTGAATGTAATTCAGGGAGGAAGATTAAAAAGCAGTCCAGGAAGTGACAGGTTTGGGACAATAACATATGAATTCGGCTCTGCTGGCAGGCAAGAGATGTAAGCCGTGATAAATTAGAGGCAGACCAAACAGGCTTACTGAATAATTTTTCATTTCTGCTACATCCTTGGGTAAAATTCTGTTGCAGAGATTGTGCTAACACTACTGGATCTCCCATTCTTGTGTTACATATGCGACTTATTTACTGAATGCGGAAGCTGGCAAATTGTTCAGTTAATGTAATTTCAAAATGATGGAAGACCACGTATTCAATTAAAAGTACAGGCTCCAATTAACACACTTGTATTCTTATAAATTGAACAGTAAGTGAGTATTCGGAAGAAAGCTTCCAAAACTCAGAAAAATCTTTCTCTTTGTCTCTCTCTGTCCTTCCATCCCTTCCTTTCTCACTTCTGTATGTAAAGCCTGTTAGAAGTATCTGTGTTACATACGGACTCAGTCATGAGAACACCTTTATCCAAATTTAAACCTAAATCTAACTTTAAAGATGGATTCTAAAAGAAAATCAATGTAATCAGTAGACAATTAATATTCTTATATATTTGATAAAGTCTGAAGCTAATATATCTTCCACTTTGGATATATATTTAAAGGATAAAAGATAACCTGAGATTTTTTTCCTCCAAAGTGACGCTTTTCCTGAGGAGTGCCAATATATGATAACCTAAAGTATATTACTATAATAGAAATGTTAATAAAGTAGAATTAATTTTTTAAAAAGGAGAAATTGTAAAGGGTAACTTTTAGCTTTGTCAGGTGATTTTGTAACACCTGCCTTCTTTGCAGTTGGAGCCTGTTGCTTATACACATGGAATACAAAATAAACTGTCCAAGTAGCAGGCGAGTCTGGTGTTGGGCCTCCTACCAGGCTTAATGGAGGGACGAGTTCTGTCCTTCACATCCTACACACACACAAACACACACACACACACACACACACACACGAGTGTCTTCAAGGAGCACAGGGTCTATCAATTCCGCATTTGCCTTTAAAGCGAGCCCCCTGGAGCTTGCCATAGAAGGAAGGGAAAGCAACTACGTTTTCTGAGAGCCTGAGGTGGGTAGGCGCTATGCTAAGCCCACATGCATGTAGAGTTGTGTTCTGGCCTCATCATAACTTAGGGAGGTGTTGCTACTAGCCCTGTTTTTACAGGTGAGACGTGTATTTTCCCGACGCTCAGTACAGGGCTTGGCCCCCAGCAGTCACTATGTAAGTGGCAAACAAAATGAGTAAGGCCAGGAGAAATGAAGTAACTCACCCAACGTTACACTAACTGAAACCCGGCAAAACCAGATTTGAATGTGGGCTCTGTGTATCTTAACACAAGCAAGCAAACAAACAGAAGCAAACTTCTAGCTGTGTTGCTTTCTGACAGTTTTGCCGTTCACCTCCTAGACACCATTTTGTTAAACAGATTTTTTGTGATGTACTTCACATACCACACAATTCACCATTTAAAGTGTCAGACGTCACGTTATATTTTATACCTATTATAAAATCGGTATAACACACTGCCTCTTCAGCTGTGTTTAATACTCATGGTCTGAAGACCTGTTTTTTTTTTAACCTGAATAAAGAAAATAGGGGGTAAAGAGTATATTCCCCACTTCATCCAAGAGTACATATTTCTGCTAAATTTTCGGATACCTATATTGGTATTCTTCCACAATTTCTCTGACATTCATCATTTCCTGTGCATTTTTTCATATTCACTCTTCTGGTGCCCTGCTAAGATAGATATTTGGACCATTCCTAGAAGCACTTGTGTGTACCCTTTCTAGAGTTCTTGTTACTCCATTCCACCCTGTAAACTTACTGACAATTTAATTGTTCTGAAAAAGTTTACTTTCTCCGTGACACTTTGCTGTTCTTACAGCACATTGGCTGTCAGGTTAAGTTAAAAAGAAAGACCTTCCAAGATGGACTGTCAGAGCCCTCCATGTCTGATCTCACCTTGTTTGTGCAGCCCTTACATTTCGTAATTCCTATCAGGAAATGCCTTCTTGGCATAGACCAAGCCCCTTAATCTCCCACTTATGTTAATGTTTATTTCTGACTCTGTGGCTTTTCTTACCTGTTTAACCAGTTTACCATCCATTTTCTTTCCCTCTTAAATGTGAGGCAAGATGAAAATTAAATAGTAACTCCTTGATCAAGCCTTACTCTCCCACAAATCCAGATCATATTGACCCTTTCCTCCTTTAAAATCCCACTAAACTTGCAGTGTTTTTCACATAATTTAACTCTTGATAATCAGTGGTCCCGTATTTTTTCCTAATGAATATTTCATATATGTATATCCTGACTTTTAAAACTTTGAATGAAATATTGGATCAAATATAGTAATTCACATTCGAGTGGACTCTGCAAAAGAAACATATGACAAGATATATGGCACAGGGTGCTATATATAAAGTTGTACCATTAATTTTTAGGAAGTATAAAAAGCCAACTGGGGGAAGGAGTTGGAGTAAGCAGAATTTTCATCAATTCCAATACGCATACTTTTGTGATAAACTTAGGTATAATTTGGTTCTCAATCAGGGTCAGGCCTCAAATATCAGACATAGTGTGAGCCTTTGACTAATTATTTATTAGTGTCTGGCTTAGTGGAGCATGATGATAAAAATCGGCAGTAGATACCTCTCTGAGTATTTGTTTTGTCTTATTTTAATCTCTCTAAATGTAAAAATATGGATCATGATAGAAGCTGTCAGTGGTCCTGGTACATTGATATTTTTCTGTTTGCTTTTAAATATTAGCATCATATATAATGAAGGTATTCTGATTTAAACTGAAAATGAATAGGAGAAGTTAATTGGCTTTAATTGTTTAAATCCCAAGTCTCCACAATATTTGTCTGAAGAGTGACTAGTCTAGCTTAGTTGGATGAACATGGACTACGCGGGTAATGTAGAGACTGCATTTTCTCCAGGTGCTAAGGAATTCAGACAAAGATATTCTAAGCAAAAAGGGTTCATGATCTCTTAATCTCTCTAAAAGTATTAAGATAAAATAACATGAATACTGATTCAAGGGAGACATGTTTGAAAATTGAACATTTTGTCTATAACAATTATGGTCACAAAAAATGTATGTTTAAATTTTCACGGATATTACGGTGATTCTTGTAGCTAATTTTCTAAAAGAGAAGTACAGTCACCCCTCAGAATCCATGGGGCATTGGATTCAGAAGCCAACTAGTTAACAAAATCCACGGATGCTCAAGTCCCTTATATAAAAAGGCTTAGTATTTGCATATAACCTAAGCACATTCCCCTCTATAATTTTGATCATCTCTAGATTACTTATAATATCTAATACAATGTAAATGCTCTGTAAATAGTTGTTATCCTGTATTGTTTAGGGAATAATGACAAGAAAAAAGTCTGTGCACGTTCAGTACAGACACAACCATAGTAGGCCTTTCAATCTGAAGTTGGTTGAATCCGTGGGTGTGGAACCTGCAGATGTGGAGGACGGACTGTACTGTTTTAGGATATATATATTCTATGGCATAGAGATAAAAAGCTCGAAATTTCTTTATAATGTTAAGAGAGACACTATTGAAAAATGTTAATAAAATATTGCTTAAACTGTATGTTTCAGAATATTCGCACATGCTCTAAAAATAGGCAAGCTGTAGAACTACGATGGATCTTATAAATTAAATATAACAAGATGGCACTTTCCATGGTTTAAGGATGCCATTTTTATGCCTCCACCACCCATCAACTGAATGAGAATAATTGATGGAACAACCTAAAATAAATATGGCATAAATTAGTTTAGTGTGTTAAAGTGTTGATAGAAAAGATGACTTCCACATGTACAATACACAACATTGTGTGTACAGTGTGACATTATTGTCATTTGTTCCTTGAAAATTGTCAGGAAGAAAGCTTAGTGATTTGGGACTTTTGGTCTCTTGAATTTCTGAGCTAACAGCCTCCTGCACTTATCTGCTGAAGGTAATGATTAGAAAGCACAGACTGTTGCTGCTCAGGACATCTACAAATTTCACTCCCGCTTTTAAATGTTAGAGGGTAGAGAACATTAGCTCTTCTACAAGCTGCAAACTCCCAGCCTGCTGCCGTGTCAGGAAGCCAGAGAAATCAAAGATCCACCTACTGACCCTCCCTATTGTCTGGGCTTGTCGTCTTCTATCAGTAGCGTGCCTCAATCAGTGAGATACACATGTACCGCCTGCCTGCTCCGGGTTTGGCAGCCCCTGATCCCTGCACCTGTTTGCTTATACATGAGCTGTGCATGTTTGAATTTAAATAGACGCACGGGGGTGGAGCAAGGGGGGAAGGGCGATGGCTGTGTCAGAAGCTGTTCATTGCTGCGTGCAGAAGAGCCCAAACCAGCTTGTCGGGAGATGGGGAGGTATAACCAGACAGTGGTGGTTGAGAAAAGATGAGTTTTCTCTGTGGGAATAATTTTTTATTTTCTCTTTAGAGTTGAATGGGGAAAGGGTTCAGTTAAAGCAAGATTAATACTCATTTTGATTATCTATCAATAAGCAATACTTTCAATTATATAGAGAATTGTAAATAAGATGATGAATTGTGTTACCTGAGGTCCTTTTGTTTTTTGTGAGGAAGAGTGGTGCTGAGCTAACATCTGTTGCCAATCTTCCTCTTTTTGCTTTAGGAAGATTGTTGCTGAGCTAACATCTATGCCAATTTTCCTCTATTTTATATGTGGGATGCCACCACAGCATGGCTTGATGAATGATGTGTGGGTCCACGCCCAGGATCTGAACTTGTGAACCCCAAGCCACTGAAGTGGAGCACTTGAACTTGACCAGTACACCACCAGGCCAGACCCCCCGTGGTCTTTTCTAAAGTTACCTTTCCCTAAAAACTTCAAATGATGTCATTGTAAAAAGTAATTATTCTAATGTATCAAAGAAATAACATGAAATTCAGCCATGCATACAGGTGAAATTTTTAGTAAATCCATATACTGTGACTCATATCTATGCTATATGCAATACGCACCTTTTTGCATAAAGAATTACTTACCTAACAAGAAACAATACTATTGGCTTTGTTTTTCAGCTTGTTTGCTAAACCATAGCTTATTTAGATTTATTTCCACTCTTGTTTACTAGCTGTGGCATAATGCCTTCGATCTTCTAGTCTTTGAATCAGAAAACCTGAGGCCTTTGGTGTTTCTTAGTTCTGTGATCCTTGGGTGGGTTGTTTAATCTCTCCGAGGTTCCATATTTTCCTCTGTAAAAAGGGAGTACTTGTACCCACTGGAGAGGACTCCAAAGGGTGAAAATTTAATAACACAATAATAGTGTTTTTTTCAAACCATAATGTGTTAAATAAATTATATTAGGTAGTGTTACTGTTAATATTGATGTTGTATAAGATTAGCCACTGTCTCCATAGGATAAAATGCTCCGTTTCATTACTAAGTAAACTTTCTTGGTAAGGACAAAGTACTTCCAAAAGCAAATTTGTCGCCATAATAGTGAAAGTTCCATAGAAATATTTCCTGTGTAAAGCACAGTTTTGCTTGTTAAAATATTTTCATGATGTGCTTCCCTATCATAAATAATTTACAAAATAATCCAAGAGAATCAAAATGGAACTTTTAATATAATATTAATGCTAATATCATACTTCATTGTAATCTTACTGTGCCAAGAATTAGTACAAAAGTTAACCAGACCAATGTATCCTTTTTTCTTTCCGTTTTCAACATTTAGTTTAACAAAAAAAGATGAAGTAGCTTGGAGAGATGATCTGACATTAATAAATACATGCTCCCTCCCCTCTATTTACATCCCTAAAAGTTACAAAAGATCTGTTGCATTTGGGGGAGACCTTGAAAGACTGAAAGCTGTCAGCATTTCTCTACCCCATGTGGTTTCAGCAAATGAGCAGCCTTGAACTTTACACACAGAGTTCCAGGGCCTGGGCAGAAGGCAGTGCATCTGCAGGTCCTTGCATGACTAATTTCCTGTCAGCAAGTGATTTTATTATCATTTAAATAAGAATTTATAATAATAGCAGTAAACTTGCCGTATGGCTGAATTGGTAAATTTTGAAGGATGTAGGTTTAAAACACTCCCGTGCTTTCTTCTTCAACGCTGTCTCCTGCTCCTCATCCCATTGCAATCAACTATTTTGGTTACCACTTTTGATTTAGGCATTTTCATCATTCCTATTGATTAAAAGGATTTTAATAGCACAATACTGCCTTGCCTGTTTTAGCAGAGGATGCGCTGTGATTCACTGCCAGTTGTTTACATCGGAACTGGGGAAAGCCAAGTGTGAGCAGTGATTTCCCTGTGTCCTATGATAAATCTCTGCATGAAAATTTTTTTTCTATCTCTACTCATCCAGCATTTAAGAGAAAAGAAGAACTACCTGGACGTCGTATTTCTTATTCCTTGTACAAAGTTAAAATAATACATTAAAAAGAACTACTGTGTATTCATTTCTTATGGTCTCTGTCCTTGGTAAGCACAATTTTAAAGCAGCAAAGGGGAGGACAATCGTAAGGAGAAGAGATTACTGATATTGCAGCTTTCACAATTTTTCCCAAAGAGTGCAGCCACAAAAATAATTCATATCGGATGAGATCTTACAAATATTAAAGAAAACTATGTCAAGCAAGTGCCGCTAAATATACAAAATATTGACCCTCTTTCATAAGACAGTTTATGGCTAACAAATGACCTTAATATAGAACTTTAAACTACCAATTTAACTTAATTAAAAGGTACAGTTTCCTCGATCCTGATTAAATAAAAGTAAAAGCATGAGCTGCATCCTCTCCCTCTGAGGTTTTTCACGGGATGATTGAGAAAGTTTGGTGTTGGAGTTCAGTTACACGACAGTGACTCCGCTGATTCTTTTTGATTTAAGGTATTAAATATTAACATTGCTGCTAACCAAAGTCCATTAATTAAAAGCTTGGAGACAGTGAATTCTAATGGTGTCTTGCAAACATATGTATGTGGATAGTGGTGTTTAATGTGGACTTGCAACATTGCCTGGGGGAATTAGGACCCAGGCATGCCCTGACGAAGCCTTCCTAGTAGCTAGCTCTGGGCTCAGAAAACCCAGCTTGCAACCTGTAAGACAACATGTTTGTCAAGAGTTCAGTACATGTCTCAGGGGGTTTCTATTCCCACAGGTCAGTAGTGGCTTCTAGGAGATTTAGATGCTTCTGCTGGCATTAGGCAGCTTCAAACACCCGCCTCCTCCAACTCACAGCTTGAACTTCCTTGCCCACCACTATCTGTGCTGGCTGCCTGGAAGGCAAACTGTTGAACAGCAACCTAAAGGCGAATAATAGATTCTTGACTTGGTCCCTTTCAGTCTTCTCCCAGACGTAATCTATATTACGTATTTTGGTGATTAGGCATTATTCCTCTTTTGCTTTTTTTCTGCTTTTGTAATTCTGCAAATTAGTCCTCTGGTTCTCATTTCCATTTTCTTTAAATTCTGCATATTAACTTGTTAATTGTGTACTCTTTAAGGAGGGTTATAGCTAATTTGTGAAATAACAGGAAAATTGGCAAAAAAAAAAAAAAAACGAAGCAAAAGAAAATGCCTCTTCAGGAAAATGTCACAATTGGATGGTTATTTTATTATATATTTTTTGCTCCTGTTTTTTTCCTTTTCAGTGGATATATAATTATATCATCGTTTCAGTAATGTAAAACAAAAATTAGATGTGGAGGAAAACTCTAAATAGGGAACCACAATGTTCTTTTAAAATGAAGATTTTGACTAAACCACTCTAAAGTCCCCTGCTGGGCTCAGGGAAGCTGAAATTAATTCAAGACGGCAGATAAAATTTTTAACCAGGCCGAGTGGAGATGACGGATGTGACAGCTCTCAGTTAAAATGTCTTTTAGTGGCAAATGCATGCGTGTTAGTCAAGAGATGTGACATAACTGTCCCCGGTGAGAGAAAATGAACCAATGACCATTTGCATTGAGAACAAAAGAAAAATTCTTGGTAGTAAAAATGTAGAGAAGGACAAATGAGTAACTCATTTATGTTTGAGTTCAGTTTTGGTAAATCTTTTTACCTTCAGAAAACAAAAACACCTCTGAAAGTTGAGGAATATTTTATCTCAAGCAGTATTTCTTTTCTTTCTTGTCTATGTATCAGAAAAGAGAGGATGGTTGAATAAAATGTCTATGGCTAGGAAAGACAAGTTGTTCTTTTCATATTTCCCCCTTTTCTGCAGAGAACAACAGAAAAGTATCTGTAGATAATCATGCTTCAAATCTGGGCTGGAAAAGCCTTGCAAATTATAAACTCAGATTTGGCTACGTAAGTGAAATCCTGAAATGAGACGCTTTTTTATTTTTCCATGGGGACACTGATTGCCCATCCTTCCACTTCTCCAGGATAGTTTATTATGAAGCCATGCAAACAAAACAGAAATAGATGTGATTCTATGGCAGGATGTTATAGGGAATGAAAATGATTGGGAAACCACGGCTGGCAGGATTTGACCATGTGAAAGTCAAGTTTGATTAACTTTAGGAACAGACACTTTCAAGACATAGTGGTTATCAGGAAGAGCTACAAGTATAATTGAGTTTTTAATAGTATACAGTTTATCTTTCCAATTAAAATCAAATTGCATTACCATAATTTTGTTATTAGAAGATGTGACACTGGATGCTTTAGAAGGGACACTCAAGTGTGAACCTAGAATTTACCCTCTTTTTATCAAAACGAAAGAATCAGCCTAGATGGATTTTAAGTCTCAAGACACAAAGTACGTAATTTCCAGTTTAGAAGTTTGTTATTTTCTCTAATAATTTGTTAATCTCAAAAGAGTATATCAGAACATAAAAAATTATTACAACATTCTTTGGGCTAAGTAGAATGATGTATAAAAATATTCAGTGAAGCTGAATGAGTTAAGAACATGCTGCAAAAATAAAGTGATAATTTGTGTGGGCTTTCAGGGATAAATAGGAACTCCCCATCAAAAGACAGTTGTTTTTATTCCAGGTGAGGTAAATAGAGAAATAAGTTTTTCTCTTCCATCTCTGGTCTTTCTTTCTCTTTCTTCTTTGCAGGATTGCTCTTTTATATGAAGTTAGTAAAATTTTGAATTCCTTGAGGCTCAGTTCTATCCTCACAACCTATACCTGCTTCCTAAACGATTTCATCCATACACACGGCTTTAATTGTAACCTGTGTGCCAATTACTACCAAAATCAGTGTCTCTGAGGCAGCCTATTCTGCTAAGGTACAGATCCATGTTTCCAACTGCGTGTTTGACAACTCTTCTTAAATGTCTTAGGGGTACTTAAGGCTCAAAATATCCAAAGTCTTGCTAACGATGTCTCTCAACACCCAAAAGGGTCCTCTTCAGATACCACTAGCCCAGGAAATGGCATCCCTTTAGTTATGCCCCCTTGACTCTTTCCTTTCTTAACCCCCATATCCAACCCAGAACCGAGTCCTGTTGATTTTCCCTTTTCAAAATCTTTTAATCCCACTTCTCTCATTTCCATCAAACAGCCATCATATCTCAGCTGGACTACTACAATTTCTTTCTAACTCATGTTCCTCTTCATTATGTTCCCAACGATCTATCAAAATGAAATCTGGTCAAGTCGTATTCTGGATTAAATACCTTCAGTGGCTTCTTACTGTTTCAAAGGACTTAAATTGGCTACTTCCTACCTATTTTCTCCTTTATCCTTCATCTCTCCCTTTCTTTCCATACTCAGCATCCTATTTTAAGTTCTGTAAGTTCATCAAGCTTCCTCCTGCCCCAGAGCCTTCGCACATGCTATTTCTTTTGCTTGTTCAATTTCGTCCACATCTATGTAACTTCTGCTCACTTTCAGATGTCAACTCAAAGTCACACCAGGGAAGTCTGCATTGACCATGACCAACCTGCCCTCACCCAATCTAACTTAAGTCCCTATGATATCCGCTCAGTGCAGCATACTTTTTCTTCTCATTATCAGTTCTCATAGTAGGAAGTTCTCATATATTACTGGCATTAGTTGCTTAATATCTGCCCTGCTCATTAGACTACCTTTTCCAACTGCATCAGGATATAATATACTTGCAATTTGAGGGGTCATTTATTATTTCAGTAAAATTGAGTAGCAAATATACCTTATACATGTGTAATCATTCAGTTAAGGTGCACATGAACTTACAAATTATTCTTTTCAGTTTTGGATTGAAAGTTAACTTTGGTGCTGACTTTAGCAGTAACAATATTTTATATTTATGTGTTTAGTAGTATCACTTGGTTCATTGAATGCCTTTTAAAACAGTCTGGAGTCTCAGAGAAAATGAAAAAACAAGACACACAAAAAAATGAGAGATGAATTAAAGTCCTTATCATCCTTGCCTGATTTTCCACTTTTCTTTCTGGCCTGTTTTGATCTTTACAAGAGTACGTTCATTAACAACCTCAAGGTTGTACTCATTTGCCTTGCCAGAAAGAATGCTTTGTGAATCTTCTCTTTCTGATGTCTAGCATAATTTTATGTGGCCAGCTATCAGCATACACTGTTTGGACAGACGACAACTTTGATTTGCTGTTCAGGTTGTCTGACTAAATTTCCAACAATGCTTAAGGATTTCCATTCTACGCCTACTTACTGATCTAAGTACCCAACAGATCTTTAAATCAGAGAAAAAGATTCATTTACTTTATTTTGCATTCTGAGCTCTGCACAAAACAGTGGTACTTTCTTCTATATCTTGCATTCAAATTTTCACTTGCAAATGATGTATTTAGATGAGGTCGAAGAAATTAAGCAATATCAATTGTGCCTTTCCATAGCACATATATGTAAAATTTCCCTTTTGGCGTGGATATACTCTGGGATTTCTGGAATTGCTCCCGTTGCAATTCTATCGTTTGGATTTTTATTCAGTCCATTGGCTTTTGTATGCTCTACTATGGATATTCTACTACTGTAACATCAGCACAATCCTCAGCTATATCATGTTATTTGAAGATGTACATTTATTTTAATTTTATTGAGGTCATAACAGTTTATAACATTGTGAAATTTCAGTTGTGCATTATTTTTTGTCAGTCACCATATATATATGTCCCCTCTCATTCCTTGTGCCCACCCGCTCAACCCCTTTCCCCTCTGATAACCACTAAACTGTTCTCGTTCTCTGTGTGTTAGTTTATCTTCCACATATGAGTGAAATCATACAGTGTTTGTCTTTCTCTGTCTGGCTTATTTTGCTAAACATAATACCCACATTGTTGCAAATGGGACGATTTTGTCTTTTTTATGGCTGCATAGTATTCCATTGTGTATATATACCACATCGTCTTTATCCAATCATCAGTCAGTGGGCACTTGGGATGCTTCCATGTCTTGGCTATTGTGAATACTGCTGCAGTGAACACAGGGGTGCATAAGCCTCTTTGAATTGTTGATTTCAAGTTCTTTGGATAAATACCCACTAGTGGGATAGCTGAGTCATATGATGTTTCTATTTTTAATTTTTTGAGAAATCTCCATATTGTTTTCCATAGTGGCTGCACCAGTTTGCATTCCTACCAGCAATGAATGAGGGTTCCCTTTTCTCCACATCCTCTTCAACATTTATTATTTTTTTGTCTTGGAATTATAGCCATTCTAATGGGTGTAAGGTGATATGTCAGCGTAGTTTTGATTTGCATTTCCCTGATGACTAGTGAAGGTGTGCATTTTTAACAGTTTCCTTCTCTTCTGCTTTTGATAGCACTTCCTAGGATCACTCTACAGCAATATTTGTGGTATATTCCTGTTATTTATTAATTGCATTCGTTCCAGAATGCATTTTTGCTACAACTATGACTGGTCTACAGCTTATGACATTAAGAACTTTTTTGATACTGATAATGGCTTGTCCTTTACAGTTCAACAACACAGTTTGCTGGTGATACTGAGAAAATGCACTAGAATAGCAATGTCTCATAGAAATATAATGTAAGCAGCATAAGTAATTTAAAGTTTTCCATGAGCCATATTAAAGGGGAAAAAAGAAATGGGTGAAATTAATTTAATATTATATTTAGCCCAATATCCCCAATTTTTTAAATATGTAGTCAGTTGAAATGTTATTAATGAGATTTAAATTTTTTTCCTGCTGAGTGTTTGAAATCCAGTGCATACTTACACTTCCAACACATTTTAATTCAAACTGGCCACATTGCAGTGCTCAATAGCCACATGTGATTGGTGGCCATCATATAGGACAGTGCCACCTCTAGGAGCTTGCTACTTAAAGGGTGCCTCTTGAATAAGCAGAATCCACATCACCTGTGAGCATGGTAGAGGTGCAGAGTGTCAGGCCCACCTCAGGCCCACTGGATCAAAATCTTCATTTTAGCAAGATCCCCAGGTGATTGTATGCGCTTGAAGATTGACAAGCATTGATCTAGAATTGATATAACACCTCTGGGTTCCCAAACATATAGAAAATTGGTGTTAGTATCACTCTCTACACCATGAATTATTTTTTATAACAACTCTATTGAGATATAATTCACATACCATACATAGACCCTTTTAAAGTGTACATTTCAGTGGTTTTTAGTATATTCAAAGTTGTTCAATCATTACTACTGTCTAATTTTAAAATATTTTTCTCACCCTAGAAAGAAAAACCTATACCCATTAGCAATTACTCCCCCTTCTCTTCTGGACCCAGCAGCTGACAACCACTAATTTATTTTCTGTATGTGTGGATTTTCCTATTTTGGACATTTCATATAACTGGAATCATACAATATATGGCCTTTATTTCTGGCTCCTTTCACTTAGCAAAATGTTTTTAAGGTTCATCCGTTCTGTAGCATGTATTTGTACTTTATTCCTTTTTATGGCCAAATAATATTCCATTGTATGGATACACCACATTTTGTTTACCCATTCCTCAGTTGATGGAAATTTGAGTTGTTTTACCTCCTGACTATTGTGAATAATGCTCTATGTACAGGTTTTTGTTTGGACATATATTTTCAATTCTGTTAGGTAAATACTTAGGAGTTGAGTTACTGGGTCATATATTAACTTTATGTTTAATTTTTGAAGAAATTTCCAGACTGTTTTACAAAGTGGCCACATTACTTTACAAACCTACCAACAAAGTATGAGTGTTCCAGTTTCTCCACATCCTTGTCAACACATATCATTGTCCACCTTTTTGATTCTAGCCGTCCTAGTAGGTGTTAAGTGGTATCTCATTTGGTTTCATTTGCATTCTCTAATTACCAATGATGTTGAACATCTTTTCATGTACTTATTGACCATTTGTATGCAGATATACCTTGCAGATATTGCGAGTTCCATTACAGATCACTGCAATAAAGTGAATATTGCAATAAAGCGATTCACACAAATTTTTTGGTCCTAGTGCACATAAAAGTTATCTTTACACTATACTGTAGTCTATTAAGTGTGCAATAGCATTATGTCTAAAGAAGACAATGTATAGGGGCCGGCCTGGTGGCACAGCCGTTAAGTTTGCACGTTCTGCTTTGGCGACCTGGAGTTTGCTGGTTCGGATCCCGGGTGCGGACATGGCACCACTTGTCAAACCATGCTGTGGCACGCATCCCACATATAAAGTAGAGGAAGATGGGCGTGGATGTTAGCTCAGGGCCGGTCTTCCTCAGCAAAAAGAGGAGGAGTGGCAGCAGATGTTAGCTCAGGGCTAATCTTCCTCAAAAAACCCAAAAACACACAAAAAAACAATGTATATACCTTAATTGAAAAATACCTCTTGCTAAAAGATGCTAACCGTCCTCTGAGCCTTCAGTGAGACATAGTCTTTTTGTTGATGGAGAGTCTTGCCTCAGTGTTGATGGCTGCTGACTGATGAAGATGATGGTTGCTGAAGGTTGAGGTGGCTGTAGCCATTTCTTAAAATAAGACAACAATGAAGTTTGCCTCATCCATTTGACCCTTCCTTTCACAAACCATTTCACTGCAGCATGTGATGCTATTTGATAGCATTTTACCCACAGTAGAACTTCTTTCAACATTGGAGTCAGTCCTCTCAAACCCTGTTCCTGCTTTGTCAACTAAGTTTATGTAATATTCTAAATCCTTTGTTGTCATTTCAACAGTCTTCACAGCATTTTCACCAGAAGTAGTTTCCATCTCAAGAAACCACTTTCTTTGCTCATCTATAGGAAGCAACTCCTCATCCATTAAAGTTGTATCATGAGATTGCAGCAATTCAGACACATCTTCAGGCTCCACTTCTATTTTTAGGGCTCTTGCTATTTTCACTATATCTGCAGTTACTTCCTCCACTGACGTCTTAAACCTTTCAACGTCATCTATGAGGGTTGGGATCAACTTCTTCCAAACTTGTGTTAATGTTGATATTTTGATCTCTTTCCATGAATCATGAATGTTCTTAATGGCATCTAGAATGGTGAATCCTTACAGAATGTATTTCTTAAATGAGAACACTTGAATGTTGAAACAACTCCTTGATCCACGGGCTACAGAATGGATGTTGTGTTAGCGGTCATGAACACAACATTAATCTCATTGTCCATCTCTGTCAGAGCTCTTGGGTGACCAGCTATACTGTCAATGAGCAGTACTATTTTGAAAGGAATCTTTTTCTTCTGAGCAGGAGGTCTCAACAGTGGGCTTAAACTATTCAGTACACCATGTTGTAAACAGATGTGCTCTCATCTAGGCTTTGTTGTTCCATTTATAGAGCACAGGCAGAGTAGATTTAGCGTAATTCTTGAGGGCCCTAGGATTTTCGGAGTGGTAAATGAGCATTGGCTTCAACTTGTAGTCACCAGCTGCATTAGCCCCTAACAAGGAGAGTCAGCCTGTCCTTTGAAGCTTTGAAGCCAGGCATTGGCTTCTCCTCTCTAGCTATGATATTCCTAGATGGCATTTTCTTCCAAATAAGCCTGTTTTGTCCACATTGAAAATCTGTTCTTTGGTGCAGCCCCCTTCGTTACTTATCTTAGCTGGATCTTCTGGAGAACTTGCTGCATGTTCCACATCAACACTTGCTGCCTCACCTTGCATTTTTATGTTATGGAGGTGTTTTCTTTTCTTAAACCTCATGAACCAACTTCTGCTAACTTCCAACTTTTCTTCTGCAGCTTCCTTATCTCTCTCAGCCTTCATAGGCTTGATGAGAGTTTGGGCCTTGCTCTGGATTAACCTTGGGCTTAAGAGAATGTTGTGGCTGCTTTGATCTTCTATCCAGACCACTAAAACTTTCTCCATGGCAGCAATGAGGCTGTTTCGCTTTCTTATCATTCCTGTGTTCACTGGAGTAACATTTTTAATTTCCTTCAAGAACTTTTTGTTTGCTTTCATAAGTTAGCTAGTTGTTTGGTGCAAGAGGCCTAACTTTTGACCTGTCTTGGCTTTCAACATATGTTCCACACTAAGCTTAATCGTTTCTAAATTTTGATTTAAAATGAGAGATATGCTACTCTTTTTTTCACTTGAATGCTTAGAGGCCATTGTAACGTTAATAATTGGCCTAATTTCAACATTGTTTTGTCTCAGGGAATAGACAGCCCTGAAGAGAGGGAGAAAAATGAGGGAACAGCTGGTCAGTGGATCAGTCACAATACACACATTTATTAATTTCATCCTTTTATATGGAGGTGGTTCGTGGTGCCCCCAAAATAATTACAATAGTAACATCAGGGATCACTCATCATAGATTACCAGAACAAATATAATAATGATGAAAAAAATTGAAATATTGTGAGAATTACCAAAATATGACACAGAGACATGAAATGAGCAAATGCTATTGGAAAAATGGTACCAATAGACTTGCTCGACGCAGGTTTGCCACAAACCTTGAACTTGACAAAAACTCAATATCTGGGAAGCACAGTAAAAGGAGCTATGCCTTTATTGTCTTCGGAGAGATATCTATTCAAATCCTTTGCCAAGTTTTTAATTGAATTATTTCTCTTCTTATTGTTGACTTGTAAGCATTCTTCATGCATTCTGGATGCAAGTTCCTCATCTGATATGCGATTTGCAAATATCTTCTCCCATTCTGTGCATTGTCATTTGATGGAATTGTTCAAAACAAGAAAGTTTAAAATTTGAAGTTCCGTCTCTCTATCTCTCTATCTATCTAATGTATCTGTCATCTATGCTCTTGTGCCTTTGGTGTCATATCTGAGAAACCATTGCTAAATCCAAGGTCAAGAAGATTTACCCATATATTTTCTTCTAAGAACTTTATAGTTTTAGCTCCTACATTTAGGTTGTGATCAATTTTGAGTTAATTTTTATATATGGAGTCAAGTAGGGGCCCAACTTTGCTCTTTTGTGTGTGGATATCCGCTGTTACTGACACTGTTTTTTGAAAAACTGTTATTTTTCCCATTAAATTGTCTTTCCACCATTGTCTAATATAAAATAAACATTAGTCTAATTGTTTATTTCTGGACTCTCAGTTATGTACCATTGATACACATGTCTATTCTTATGCCAAGACCACACCGACTTGATTAGTGTGACCTTGTAATAAGTTCTGAAATGTGGACGTCTAAGTCCTCTAACTTCATTCTTCCTTTTCAAGATTGTTTTGGCTATTCTGGGTTCCTTGCATTTCTTATAAGTTTTAAAATTAGCTTGCCAATTTCTGTAAAGAACGCATCTGGGAATTTTATAGGAATTATGTTGAATCTGTGGGTCAATTTAGGAGAGTATTGACAGCTTTAAAATATTGTCTGCCAGCATTCCATGAATATGGAATATCTTTGCATTTATTTAGGTCTTCTTTAATTTCTTTCAGTGATGTTTTGTAGTTTTCAGTGTGTAAGTCTTACACTTTTTTTGCTAAATTTATTCCTATAAATTTTATTCTTTCTGATGTAATTATAAATGGAATTGCTTATTTAATTTTATTTTCAATTATTCAATTTTATTTGTATCCTGCAAACTCGCTAAACTCATTCGTTAGTTCTAGTAGTTTCTTTTGTGTGTGTGTCTATTCCTTAGGACTTTCTATATGCAGGATTATGTCATCTGGGGATGGAGATAATTTTATTTCTTTCTTCCAATCTGTATGCCTTTTATTTAATTTTGTTACCTAACTGCCCAGGCTAGAACTTTCATTGCAATGTTCAACAGAAGTGATGAGAGCAGACATCCTTGTCTTATTTCTGATCATAGGGAGCAGGTACTCAGTTTTTTACTGTCATGTTGTTAGCTGTGGAGTTTTCCTAGATGGCCTTTATCAGGTTAAGAAGTTTCTTGCTCTTCTTTGTTGAGTATTTTTAACATGAAGAGATGGTGGAATTTGTCAGATATTTTTCTGCATCTGTCATAATGATCATGTGGTTATTGTTTTCATTTTATTAATTGGTTTATTACACTGATTGTCTTTCACATGTGGAACCAAACTTGAATTCCTGGAATAAATTCCACTTGATCATGCTGTGTCTTTTTAATGTGTTTCTGGATTCAGTTTGGTAGTATTTTGTTGAGAATTTTTGTATCTGTATTTATAAGGGATATTGGCCTGCAGTATTCTTTTCTTGTGATGTCTTTGTCTGGTTTTGGTATCACAGTAATACTAGTCTGTAAGTAATTTGAGAAATATCCCCAATCTTCTAGTTTTTGGAAGAGTTCGTGGAGAATAGGCTTTAAATCTCCTTTAAACATTTGGTGGAATTTTCCAGTGAAGCCATCTGGGCCTGGGCTTTTCTTTGTGGGAAGTATTTTTAGTTATGAATTCATTCTATTTATTTATTATCTGTCTATTCAGATTTTTTATTTCTTCTTGAATCAGGTTCAGTCCATTGTGTCTTTATAAAATTATGTTCATATCCATACCATGAATGAAATATGGTCATTAAGTGAATTGGGGAAGTCAACACTTTTCCTTCGCCACTCTTCCGTGTAATGTGCAGCAAATATTTCCTGTAGTTATCCTTGTAATAGTACAACCAAAATGAGCCTTGAGAAGTATATATAGTTTCTGACATTCAATAAATCTTTATGAATTCTCAAGCAGTGGACAGTGGAACAAGATCTTTTCTCTAGCCGCAGTTGATTTCCTAGTACCCCATAATATGCACAGAACATTTAAATAATGAGGGAAGACTAGACAGAAAAAAGTACCAGTAGTAAAATAATGCATATCAGTAACCCCCTCTCGAAAAAAATTAATCACATATCACAACACACAAAAGATTAGATTTGCATTTTCATGGAATAGATCGCATCTAAGTTAAATCTGTATACTACATATTAGAAGAAACTTAATGGTGATTTAATCCAACCTTCCACCCTATATGACTTTTATACATTTCTATTTTATAATGAGATGAAAGCCCTTCACCCTTTTTTTGAATACTTACACTGACAAGGTGATCGTCTTTCATAAAGTAGTCCATTTTATTATTAGACAAGTCTAATATTTAGGAGGACCTTTTTTATTTTAAGCAGAAAACTTCTTCCTAAGCTGTGCATATTTGGTTCAGGTTCTGTCCACATGAGCAGTATGGAACAATTTACTTCATCTTCTACTTGACATCAGATACCAGAAGTCAGCAAAGCATTTTCTTCTCAGTAGATTTATAACAGAAATATAATGAGATCAAACTAAAAAAAATTTTGAGTATATAATCTACACCTTAAATTCTGTAACGAATTTTCTCTTGAAATAATACACGTAACTGAAAGTATCTCCTACCAATTTCTAAACAGCTGTTTTTCTTTTTTGCCTTTGTTTTAGTATGATGTAAAAAGAAATGATCAAGAAACAATAAATGTGTACAGAGAAAGAGCAGATAATGAAGTATGTTTTTCTAAGTTAAAGTGGAAAAGAGATTTGCCTGGAAAAATATCTCAAAGTGGTTTTTTTTTCTTGGTGAGGAAGATTGGCCCTGACCTAACATTTGTTGCCAATCTTCCTCTTTTTGCTTGAGGAAGATTGTCCCTGAGCTAACATCTATGCGAGTCTTCCTCTATTTTTTGTATGTGGACACCACCACAGCTTGGCTTAATGGGTGGTGTATAGGTCTGCGCCCAGGATCCGAACCCATGAACTCCAGGCCATTGAAGAGGAGGGCACAAACTTAACCCCTATGCCAGTGGGCCAGCCCCTCAAAGTGTTTGTTTTAAAATGGCATGTTTTTGAGAAAATGAAGGAGATTACTGGACATATTGTCAGTGCTTCAATAAATTTTGGATGACTTTGGTGTGGAAGGCAGAATAATGGTTGTCAAATACGCCCATGTCCTAATTTCCTGAACCTATGAATATGTTAGATTACGTGGCAAAGGGGAATTAAGTTTGCAGATAGAATTAAGCTTGCTAATCAACTGATCTTAAAATAACGAGATTAACCTGAGTTATCTAAGTGGCCTCAATGTAATCACAAGAGTTCTTAAAGTTGGAAGAGGAAGGTAGAAGAGGGAATGGTTGTCTGATGTGAGGACTTGACTCACTGTTGTTGGCTTTGAAGGTGGAGGAAACTGGCCTGCAGCCATGGAAAACAGGTGGCCTTTAGAAACTGGAAAAGGCAGGGCAAGAGATCCTCCCATAGAACCTCGAGACATCCTACTAACACCTCCGTTTTAGCCCAGTGAGCCCCATGTCAGACTTGTATCCTACAGAACTTTAGGACAATAAACTTGTGTTAGGTCAGTAAATTTGTGGTAATTTGTTACAGCAGCGATAGGAAACTAACACACATGTTAGTTTCTTAATAGCAAAACCAACAGACTTACTCTGGTCTGGATTCAGGTCCAATTACTCCACTAGAACAGTTCTTTTCAAAGTCCACAGTTACTTCCCTGCTGTTAACTGTTTGCACATTTCTCAGTCTTCACTTTTTTTCATCTCTCAGAGCATGTGACCTTGTTAACTGTTTCTCTTTCCCTCCTTAAAACACTCGCTTGCTTTGCTTCCATGACCAAGCACTTTGCTGTTTTCTTTTTGCCTCCTTGGCCTCTTTTTCTTGATCTCTTTATCTTGATTTCCTTCCAGCCCATTTCGATTTAAATTTACAGCCCTCCCCTCTCATTGTTCTAGGACCTTTCATCTGCTTTCACTGCTTTTATTGCCACTCTTTCTAGATAGCATGCAAATTTCTATCCTTAGTCCAGACTGCCCTTCTGAGCTCTACCCAGAAAACCAATTGCCTACTTAAATCTCCGTTTCTTTGTCTCAAATGTTCTTCAGCTCAACGTCTCCCAAACTGAACTCATAACTTTCTGTGCACATGACACCATTCTCCTGCTCCTTTCATAGCCAAGGCGCTACTACAGCCTGCTAATATTATTTTTTTATGTATGTCTCCACTGATCCTCTTTATTTCTGCCCCACCTATCACCCTAATCTAGCTATGATCCTTTCTTACCTGGACTCCTAAATGACCCACCTGCATCCACTCTTGACTGTGTTCATTCTATTTTACACATTTTAGCCAGAGCCATTTTAGATTGTCACTCTCACCATGTCACACCTCTATCTAATAGTTTCTGTGGCTTTTAAGATCAAGGCAGAACTCTTACAAGTGCTATGCACTATTTCAGTTTGCTAAACTATTTCAGTAGCCCTAGTTGCAAGTGAAGTATCCCCTCTTCAATATCATTTTAGCACAATTTTAGTCTCAATAACCATTTTTTACTTAAGACCATAAATAGTAGGAATAATGACCTTGAAAACATAAGTAATAAACAATATGGAATGAAAATCTCCAAGCTTTTCTTCCTAGTTTTCTCCTTGAGTATTGTTCTAAGTCGTGTGCCCTTCTGGATTGATTGAGAAAGTGGAGTAGGCTCCACTTGGGAAGGAGTAGGGGGAGGGTTGATGTAGGCTAGAAGGTGTGTTGGCAATGCAGTCAGATCTGAATTTACTTGAGAACATGTTAAATAATGTAAGATCTTATCTTAATGCATATAAATAATTTTGCGTGTTTTCCACAGTTAAATTGATATGAACTAAATGGCAATTGATAACAATTCCCAGTTTAACTGAACTCCAAATATGAACTGGTTTTGTATTCACTGCCTGGTTGAATTGTTAATGTACTGATGTACCTATGATAGTGGAAAACCATTATTAGTTAAATCAATTGTCACACATATTGGTCATAAGAAATTCAGTGGAAAGAACTTTTATCTGTTGCAGGTTATTGTGAGAAATTATAACAAATTTTTTTCAAAGATTTCAGTAGTGTTTGTGCAATAAATTCTTAACATTATTAAGCTCCTGTAATATTGCAGGCATTTTATTTTATAACACTTCATTTAATCTTCACAAAGTTGTGCTGGTGTTTAGTATTGCTTTTTATCGACTCATTAGAACTTAGATTAAGCTGACTAGTGAGTAAAAGCTCTAGGATTGGAATAGAGTTCTTCTGTCTCTAACGTCTGTACTCTTTCTTCAATATCAATGGTTCCCAAAGTGTAGTTACCACACCAGCAGCATCAACATCACTTGGGAACTTGCTAGAAATGCAAATTCTTGGGCCCCACCCCAGACCTGCTTAATCAGAGACTCAGGGTTGGAGCCCAGCAGTAGATGTTTTAATAAGCCCTCCAGATGATTCTGATGCATACTAAATACTGAAAACCACTTTGATGTACCTCCCATAATCCATAGGTGTGACAAGTACCTAACGTCTTTCTCATTCTTCTTTGACTCACTGATTTTTGGTCACTAAAGCAGAATAAGCGAATAATTCATTGTTTTATTCCAATTTGCTTAAGGAAGAGATAACAGACTTAGCACTTAGTGTCCCCAATTATACTTAAGATAGTACATAATTAAAAGATTCAGATGTCTAAAAATTAACTGAATGCTCTTGTTGTAAACTATATTTAACTTCAATGTCCTGTGCTGAAAGTTTCATTTGATTTCATTATGAAAACTTAATGATTCTCTAATTCTTAGGTTAAATTGCCAAGGAAAGAAATTCATAACAAGTTTATACTTGAAGGAGAATTCTCTTGCTTTCTGTGTGGGAGCAGAGCAATTTTTGCGTAACTGCTCTACTCCCTTTGGCAAGGATTAGGAAACCACTGAAGGCTGTTGGAGTCTGTGGGGTGGGCACTTGCTGGCAGTTAGTAACAGGTGAAAAGGCTGTGCATTCCCTGGTTTTTGGTATACTGATCGTGAATTGATTCGAACATCCTTACTTCACAATCTTGTAGGTTGAAGGGAAATATTGCTTATGAGGAAATGCATTCTGTGTTCTAAAATCAATTCTAAATGAGCTTTTGGGACACAGTTTGTTTCTATATTAGAGATTAACTATATTTGATTCTGGGGAATAAAACATTGCTACTTAGATATTAAATTTCAGTGAGTACATATTTACCAAAATTCTTATGGGAGTTGTGGGAGCGAAGCAATAACAGTTCACAGAGGAAATCCTGAAATGTGACCCTGATTGCCGTTCCCTTTAGCCAAGGCTTCATAATTCAGTTGTTCGATGTAAAAAAAGGGAAGGGAAACGTATGAATTACAACTCAAAATTCTCATGTGAAATTAATCTCATTCAAGTTGTCTATCCTCTATATACAGCTGCTAAAAGTACATCCGAGTGTTGTTCTTCTCCAGGCTGACTCAGGGATGAAAAAGGTTAACAGTGAAGACTTTGAAGGAGATTTAAGTTGGCAGTGTGCAATGTATGAATTGGGCACATGCCAGGACCCAGTCAACCCCCTGTTCCAACATTGGGTAGAGCTTGTTGGTAACCAAAAGTGCCTAGTAGAAACTTTCTCAATGAATATTCGTCTACCCAGCCTGCTTGGGAATGGCCCCTGCTATCGATCTTTGCAGACTATTACTTGCTCTTAAATAGCTATGATTTAGAGAGCCAGCACTCAGGCACTAATGTAGTTCAGTGTGTGAAAAACAGACAGCTCACCGTATGAGGTAAGTTAGTATATGTAATTGGGGATACTGCAAGTTGAATTCTTTGGAGGAAAAGTGGTTTATAAATTGTATACATTAATAATGAATATCGTTACTAGTTTACTCATAACATAAAGAATAAGGCCAAGGGATAAAATGGGTCTCTAGTTTTTGCAGCTCAAGAGGTGTTTTCATACCTTAGATAATAAATACTTGTAGCAGGTATTAGCTTGTAACTAAAAGTATGCACTAAGAGAGTCTCCACAGAAGAGTTTGTCTTCTGACATGCTGAATTGCCCCGGGGTTGGTGGCAGCTTAATAAAATATATGAGTGTTCAGTGTGGAGCTGTTAAGTTATTTATTCCTCTTCTGATACTGCATGCATGAACTGCCACTGTTTGATGAATCACTGAAGAGAATGGGATCTGACAAACAACTCTTCCTTTAGCGGCTGGTCACACTGACAGCATCAATAGAAAAACACATCATGGGTTCTAAAATGCCACATTTTCACCATTTACCCTGAATAAGACATGAAGCTCTTTAAGGAAAGCAGTAGTACGTTATCATTAAGGGCCAGCTGACAGAGAGGCGAGTGTGCTTTGAACTCTCTCAAGTCATCATTCTTAATTTCTTCTCTCCTTCCATGGGAGGCCACCCACACGGACTCTGAGCAAGGCAGGGACTACTGCACCTTTTAAAACCTCATTGATAGATTGGTTTCATCAACACCCATCCTGGCTCCTGCCCATCGGGAGAGGTTCCTGTTCTCATTAGGGTCCTGTAATGTCTGCGGCTAACATTGTTCTCATGCAAATAGAATGACACAGAAGATAAGTGCCATGAAAATTCAATTTCCCCCGACCATCATTACCCTTTTTCTTTTAGTTATTCCCACTTCAATCTGCAGGAGGTAATGTGTGCAATCTGCTGGTCCTTTTACCGTGATGACTACATTTTAGTAATGAATTTCCCAGCTATTTCACTAGGGGGTGTTTTAGCAGGTTCCCTGGTTTTTCTAATACAGACTTGGCAGTCCTGGCACACTTCTTCCACAGTAGATTTTCACTATGGTGAATCCTGGTGAATAGAACTAGTGTCCGGTATTTCGCCTTTAGTCATCAATGTCAGGTGTGAAGTAGAACAAGTGATTTGTTTAATGTTGTCGGGAAAATAAAAATAAAATGTGTCTACTGCCCAAAGCGAAGGATAAAAACTCCTATCAAAAGATGCATAATGCATAGTAATATTTATCTGTAGTCTATAACCAAACTGGGATAATTTAATGAGAATGTCAAATTCAGAGTAGCTCATATAAATATATTGAACTCACAAAAGTGTGTAAGTTAAATAAATGATGTTTTCGAACTATGGAGAATTCCTACTGAGGCTCAGCTGGAAACAGAGAACTGACGGGGCGCATTCCAAATTCCCATGCTTAATCCTACCCTTTCTATTTTAAGTTTCTTCAACAATGTAATTAAATATGTAATCATTTTATTACCAATGATATTTCATGTTGTAGAAGTTCTTTGTTTCTTCTTCTGAAACTATCCTCCTGTATTTTCATTAGTCTGGGAGTTAGCTGTAAGGAAAAAGGAGCAAAGAGAAAGTGAATAAAGAGAAAACTGTCTATATAACACAAACAGATTCGTATACAGGTTTCTGTTCACGTCAAACATAGAATGTGAATTATGCTTTCTCTGATGATTGTTACACTAATAGTAATTGTGGATGGCCACTACACAAGGCACGCTTTTCAATTTCTTTTATGGAAAACTTATTTATTTCCTAAATAAGTAGAGATGTGCTTTCTCAGTGATTAAGAGAAGCCCTTTACGTATGGTAGCATCTTATGCAGGAAGGAGACTGAAAGTTTTAAAAAAATTTGACACTTATTTGAAAAACATTGGCATTATTGTCTATAAAGCTTGTCTTAGAAAATACTTTTTTTGTTGTTTTGTAAAATATGCAGCTATTTTTGTAGAGTAAATGTATTTATGGTATTCTTTTTACATGATCTTGAGATATTTTCATTGGATTAATGCATTGGATGCATTAGCCATTTCTTTCATTACTGAAATATACTCATTTAATAATATATTTCCAAAAGTTGAAGATATTTATACAATGAAAGAAAAAATAAAGAGAGAAGTCAAGTTATTTCTTTACACAAATTACTTCATTTCACAAATTGGTACGTATAACATAGTTCAGAAATTAGGATGAAACTGTCCAGAATATCCATGGGGCATACTACGCAGTTTACTTGTGAACAGTTGCCAACACGTGGTGCAGAAAATTATATTTGAACTACACTCTTAGTACTACCACCTCAAGTTAGACACCGAGCATATAATTACTGCATTCTTAGTGTGTAATTACACAGGAGTTACAGTTTATATTGACCTTGAGAAATACTGATAGTGTAATTTTAAACTAAAAAGTAGAACTTGAATGTAATTTTGTGTCGATTTTTAATGGCTTGTGTTGTGAGTTTGGTCTCCTGGAGAATAATTTATCACTATGATAACTTCCCCAATTTCTTATGGAATTAGAATACGTAAAATGTTATTAAAGCATCCTTTATGACTGAATGGTTAACTGGTTACACAGATAGGTAAAAGAAAGGGTACTCCAGTGGGTTGGAAGAAGCTGCTAATTACAACCCTCCCTCTCTGTAAGCTTCAGGGCCTGCACTCCTCAGAAAGACAGAGTCAATGGAGCATGACTGCCTAGGACATCTCAGTCCCAGAGGGTTTTTGTTGTTTGTTTAGGTGTTGAGAAAAGCACATTATGACTGTAATAATAATTATGTATTTAGAATTGGATTTTGCATCTGCAACACATAGTTCTGTCTTCCATAAAATGCAAGCTCAGCACCATTTTTATGATGCTCCATTTGCATATGGAGCTAGGACTATTCAAATATAGGCTTCATTTGACTATGGTGCCACTGTTGTTAATTTACTATAGTATTGTGTGTTCCCAGTGACCACTCTTCAAGCAATGTTTCAACTCTATTAAGGACAAATGTATGTACACAGTCTTTCGTTGATATTAAAAGTAAGATAAAAAGATCACAAATTATTTTCCATTTCACAGTAGTATACCACCTTCTTATTCTTTTGCATAACATGACAAAAGTGAAGTAGTTGAAATTTATGTAGATAATGCTTCCATAGCAATTTGTTTTTATTTTATGAAATATAGCCCAAAGATGTTCTATTTTTGGCTCCTCTTAACAAATCAGATTTAAAAATAAAAAATTCAATTTGAAAATTAATGTTAGCTTTCATTCACTTCTACGTATTTTCTGAAAATATATTTTCTTCTCTTTGTCTCTGTTACGGCAAGCAGCCATCATTCAGTTTCCCTTATTTGGTCCAACTTCTTCTTTTTTCTTGCTTCATTCTTTGCTGTCATGATTTTTACTAAAACATATAGTTTCCTTTCTAGACAAGAATATTCTATGTAATTGTTAAATTAGTAACTTCATCCACATTGTACACAAAGTCATGGTCTGGAAATAGTGTGAGAACAGAACTCCTCTATTGCAAATTCAATGGTACCAGTAATTCATTTTAAAAGATAATCCCTTTCTAAAGAAGATATAGGTATAATTTATCTCTTTTCAAGTTCAATAAGTAAAAACTTGAACATTAAACTCACCAAGTTTCAACTAGGGATATTTGCAAACTTTCTTGTCATAGCTCTTCAGTGTTACAAAAACAGAACATATGGCAGAAAGCATACTCTGTGAACATAATAGCCAAAAAAGAAAAAATAAAACAACTTAAAAGTAAATATCATGTCCTTACCAGTAATAACAATAGATATATATTTGTACTATATTTCTATTTTCACTGTTTAAGTTTTGAAATTGTTGGATGCTTTATATATATAATTCTGATGAAAGATGGCTATTAAAACAATACATAGCTTGACAAATATGATCTTATACATTTAGATATCTTCCATGCAATGAATGAATATAAACGCATTGTGTTAGGAAAAAAGCTCCCATTGTCTTCTGCATTTAATTAAAATAGCTTTCAAGCAGAAAAACAACAGTGTTTCCATAGGCAAGATCCAAGAAGTACCACCTTATAGATGCCAAATCTAGTGTCTTAATGAATTCTTGAAATGTTGCTCATGAAAACAGTATACACCTGCCCGTGTGTCACTCTCTCCTTGATTAAAAGTGATATGGCATAGAACATTAAAAACAATCTCCCTCTTATATGCATTAAATAATTTGTCCTGGGAGGCTGGCCCCATAGCCAGGTGTTTAAGTTCACACGTTCCGCTTCAGTGGCCCAGGGTTGTCTGGTTCAGATCCTGGGTGCGGACATGGCACCACTCATCAGGCCATGCTGAGGCAGCATCCCACATAGCAGAACTAGAAGGACGCACGACTAGAATGTGCAACTATGTACTCGGGGGCTTTGGGGAGAAAAAGAAGGAAAAAAGAAGATTGGCAACAGATGTTAGCACAGGTGCCAACCTTTAAAGAAAAAAAGAAAAAAGATAATTATAATTTCTCCTTTGTAAATGGTATGTATTTCCTTTTTCCTCCTCTAATAAACCTGTAGAGGATTTAAATTAAAGCATTGGGCCAGGAAGTTGTGGGGGGTGCACTAGAATTAGAAGACGCTCAAAATCATCCAGTTTAGGACTTGAGTATTACTTTGGAGATTTCAGTAAAGTTGCTGTTACAAAATGTGCTTCATTTGAATCTATGCACTGTTTTTGCATTTCCTGATGTCAACGATGTCCACTGGCTTTGAAAATATATATATTAAAATATTCTTCTTGCCATCTAAACATGCTATAGGAATAAAGAACCCATACACAGATTTTACAGATGTTATTTTACATTATATAAATCATCCAGAATATCTATGAATGAGAGTTAATTGTTGCTATAAGGCAGAGACCTAGCTGATTCTGTCAGTGGTCCTGCTAATCATTAAACTGTTAACTTAGAGATTCGAATAATCCAGTGACATACATTGTGGTCTAGTCCATTCCTTTAACTGTGCTGTATCGTAAAACTCCTCAATCACAGAGATCAGCTATACTTGCTGGCATCTTTTTAGGGTCCTCCTGCTATTTTCTTTCATGGCACCCTGTCATGTCACGTTATAGCATTTATCATGATTTGAAATCATATCTGCATGTTCATTTGTTTAATATCTGTTTTCTCAACTTGACTGACAGTTCTGTTTTCTTCACTAACTTACACCTAATACTTAGACATGGTCTGGGGCACATAATAAGAGCTTAAGAAAATTCTGTTAAATTTGCGTGGTTTATAACAGTTTGACTAAATATCTTACTATTACTCAAAAAAATGTATGTATATTTTAAATTTATTTCTGACATAGCCAAAAATGGTCTCTCTTGAAGGATGGTTGGATAGCTAGACAAACATACACAGAGATAAATACAGATATATTCATATGAACATAGATTTCTCTTCTTAAGATGAATATATCTGAATCAACGAGATATTTCATCAATTCCCCACTGCATAGAGATAGTCTGATAAAGAGGATCTGCTCTAATCCAGACACATATGTAGATAAAACAGTATGTGGATGTCAACATCCTGGTTGTGATGTTGTACGATAGTATTTCAAGATGTGACCATACGTGGAAACTAGGTAAAGGGTACATGGCATGTCCCTGTATTATTTCTTATAACTGCATATGAATCTACAATGATCTTAAAATAAAAAGTTTAATAGAAAAATGGTATGTGACATTTGTGTAAGAACTTTACCAGATGTAGAAAATGAAAAATAAGACAACTCTGTTTACTATTATTTTATTATTTTTATTTGCAAAGATAAGACAACTCTTTTTATTACTACTTTGGCAATTGGGGACATTTTATGTCCATAATTTGCACATTTAAAGAATTGAATTAGGCTGGGAGAAATTTAAAAAATCAGTGATGATCTGTTAATTCATTCACGAGTTTTCCGTATTACCTGATTCCTCTATTTTTGTAAATTTTATTTGAAGTGTAATATGCATACAGAGAAGTAATGCATAAGTATCCAACCTGATGAATTTTTGCAAACTGAACACCCCTATGTTACTGGCACCCAAATCAAGAAATAGAGCAAGGAACCTCTGTCCTGACTCCTGATTTCCTAGCTTGAGTCCTCTTTAGCCCCATTTTTCTGTTCTGAAACATTTCAGTCTACAGAAAAGTTTAAAGAGTAATGTAGAAGCAATCGTTGCCCTTCACCTAGATGCACTATTTTGCCATGTCTCTTTATCTCTTTATACATACACACACCACTGAAAGTCACTTACAGGTGGTGCCACTTCACCTGTAAGTACTCCAGCATGTATCTCCTAGGAACAGAACATTCTTTTACGTAATCTCAATAAAATTTTCACACTCAGGAAATTTAATATCAACACAACACAATCATTTAATAAAAAGTCCCCATCCAAATATCCCCAATTGTTCTGATTATATACCTTATCATGTTTTTGGCATAATATCCAAGTCAGAATTATGCATTGCTTTTAGTTTCTATGTTCCTTTAGTCTCTCTCTTTTTTTTTATTTGGAAAATCTCCCAGCGTTTTTTTGTCTTTCATAACACAAATTTTTAAGGAGTCCAGGCCCGCTGTTTTATAGAAAGATGTCTCATATATATGTATGTCTCACTGGAAAAGTTACAAATTTGGATTCGCTAATATTTATGACATTTAAAAAATTCTTTCTGTTTCTAGTATGGTTTAGCATCTGGCCCACTTTAGGTACTAAACAGGTGATCTGATGATGAATTTATTGGACTTCCAGGTAGAAATACCCCTGTCCCTCCTCTGTTAGAAACTGCATGAACTTGGGTAAGTGTGTTGGCCTCTTTAGACCTAGATTCGTATCTTTGAAATGAATTGATTGGGTTCCCTTCCATTGCTAAAATTGTGTTGTGTCTATTTAAACATTATGTTTGACTGTGATACCACATCTGAAATTAGTATTACTACCATAGGATAGAAAATTTTATCAAAACTTCATCATTTACTGCTTTGGGTAGAGTAACAATTAGTCCTACAATATCATGAATGTGAGGCATGATTACTAAAGGACTTCAGAATATTCTGGGTAGAAATTACTCTCTAAATATTCTATACAACTTGTCTAATTTAAATTTCTAAGCAGTTAAAACATTCTTTGAAGAGTTGGCTGGCCTCACCATCAACTGTAGTCGACAAATTTCTCACAGCCTACTTGGGAACTTTTCTTCTTTCCTTAAATTCCAAGCATAGGAGGGAATACTGGCATGGCAGTTAAACCTATACATGTATTATTTTGCTGTTTATTTCATTTCATAAATACATAAATGTTTTTCTACACTCTTCAAAAATCACCTAATTTTCTGTATAATGTTTAGACCTTAGGAAGTATGGTAGTGTTAGATAAAATGAAAAAAACATTTTCTCTTGTGGAATTCATTAGCATTGTTATAATAGTGCATGCCTGTTTTAAAAATATGCTATATTAACCCTTGGATCTTCTCACTTAACAATTTTGTCTTATTTTTATGGAAGGTCCTGTGCCACTTCCATTAGAATTATTGGAATTTGGAAACTTGTCTCTAATTGTCTACCAAGAGGGGTCACATGATGTTTCTGTGCTGCATTACCTTTATTGTTCCCTGTAAAACACTAACATGGCAAAACTCTGAGCTTGTAAATGAGAGACTTGTCCTCATCTTGATCAGAGAAATAAAATTTGTAATTCAAATGAGAAAAGGTAATGAACTTAATGCATAGCCTGGAAAAAGGGTTGTAATGTGCCAATTTGATTCTCATAAGTTTGGTTCCAAACATCCTCATTAAGGTATTGATTGTGTCTGTTTAGTAAAGCTGAGGGTGCAGTGAACTCCCCAGTGGCTTGGCATTCCATCATTATACCTGGACCTCCACAGTAATAAACCTCCAAGCATTTTGCTTAACATACTTCCTGCCCCTAAATACGTGATAAGTCAGCGGGTGGAATGGCTGTGTAACCAGTATGGTTCTTAACCTTGCTGTTAGTCTTGGTCGTACGAAGTCTTATTATGAAGGAAAACATCATGGCTGTGTACAGTTAAAAGGAATGTCACTATGTAATCCTTCTTTTTATGGAGTTATCGAGCCTCCATGGGGAATATTTATCTACTCAATTACATTTGTGAAATTGTAGCTTTAAAAACTAGCAGGAAGAATAGGATTTGAAATCTTGATCTTTTCTCATTTCCTTCACCCTGGGCACCAAGACAATGGAGCTATTGGACCTGGCTACATTCCTCATCCTTAGTCTCATAGTGATATGTTTATATCACATTTATTACAATTAATTTTTACTTGCTTGTCCTCTCATTATAATGTTATATCTTTATATCAGATACCATCCAAATTTAATTTTTTGCCCTGGCACCTAGTAAGTGCATAACTCATAGTAGGGAATTTAAAACAGACAAATAAAAAGTCTACTCAATCAGGGAATGTTTTTTCTTTTTTAAAGATTTTATCTTTTTCCTTTTTCTCCCAAAGCCCCCCAGTACATAGTTGTATATTCTTCATTGTGGGTCCTTCTAGTTGTGGCATGCGGGATGCTGCCTCAGCGTGGTTTGATGAGCAGTGCCATGTCCGTGCCCAGGATTCGAACCAACAAAACACTGGGCTGCCTGCAGTGGAGCGCGAGAACTTAGCCACTCGGCCATGGGGCCAGCCCCAACAGGGAATGTTTTAACAATTGAATGAACAAACCAGTCCAATTTCTCCCTCACAGAGGGGTCCCTTTTGTCCCTGTCATACGGAGTCCTACCTGTGTCATCTTGAAGAATTCCAGAGTCCAGCTCAGGGAAGGATGGCATTGCTGCTGGAGTGGGCGGACTTGCCTGTCTTCACCTCCTCTCATCTGTGAGAATGTTTTCTCCCAGGTTTAGGTAACTCTGTTTCTGTGCAAAGGTTGTTTTGTCTTTAAGTGTCAACAGAAAATGGGGAACAACAGTCATTCCATTTCCAGTGTTTAAAGGAGAAGACTAAATGAGCACAGAATAAGGATTTTCCCCCCTCCATTTGAATAATGTTCTGATTGTATGTACACGTATACAAATGTAAACATTCAGATTCCAGCTTCTAAAAGAATTGAATATGTATTATATAGTCTGTGTTCTTTGAGCTTATGAACAAGTCACTAGGCTATTTGCAGGTAAAGTGTTTATTCAACTTTTTTTTAGTTTAAAAACTTAGATTTTAAACCTAAATTTAAAAAAAAATTTAAACCTGGATTTTTTTAAATGTTCACAGTATAATGTTTTAGATACCTATGACTAAAATAGCCCTCTGCTTCGTTTTTTGTATTCAAATTTGTCAAGCTTTAATAAACTTTTATCAATATCTACCAGACAGAATCTCTAAATTAAAATAAAAAGAGATCATAAGATTCCTGAATTGCCAAATTGTTTGTAAATCACCATTACTAGGTACCAGAATTAGATTTAAACTCCCTGAAAGAATGTTTCCATTAATATATTCAAAAAAATTTCATATGCTAAATAGAATTCAAGTATACGTAGTTAGAATTCTGTGAATATCGTTTCTGGAAATTACTTTGCTACCTGTAAATCATACCTACTTATCCGTATGACTTCAGTGAAAACTTTTCTGTCCATGACTGAGTGCTTAAACTGGAAACCTGCCCTGGTGATAAACCACCTTGATGTTTGCTTTTTTTTAATTCTAAAGATAAAGGTCACTCTAAGAAGGTAGTTCATGAGTTAAAAGGGTTCCAAAAGGTTGGGAGTTACAATGAAAACAGACACAGTTCCCCACAAAAGGGAGGAGAGTTGAGCAAGAGCCTTCCCACAGCGGTCCTCCTGGAGGCTCTGGGGGGTGGGATGGGATCTGACGGTGATGGGCTTCCCTTGACTGGTTCCTTCCTTTGTACCTAACTCTGGTCCAGAAATAGAGCAGCACATCATGCTCCCAGACTGACACCAGGGACGCATCATAAATCAGCAAGTGAGTGTTCCGGCGTGATCCTTTAGCCACTGCCTCCCCTTCAGAGCTGACACCTGTCACCTTTTAAAGAGTGTACATTCTCTGTCACTGTAGCTGAATCCTGTCTTTTTTTAATTCACTCTCATATTCTGCCTAGGTGGTATTATCGAGTGGCTGCCCATATATTATTAAATCATTGTCATTATGGACTAGATAGTTTTTATTTGTGCCTAAAAACTTGGAATTTTCATATAGTCATTGGCACACAACTAAAAACATAATCCAAAATGTATTTCTTTTGTAAAAGAAAATAAGCATGTAAATGTATGAACATAGACTTAATTACGTGTTTGTAATCACTGATAAAATATTGCACTTAATGGTCTTGTATTATAATTAATACTGTAGAGCATTTTAAACGATAAGAATCCTTAAGAGTCAGTCAGTTAGGGAAAAGGGCTTTGAATGTCATCGGACTGTAACCATCGCCATTAAGCCAGTAACCCTTGGTTGTGTGTTTCTGTTAAAACATATGTATCTTCTCTTTGACACACATCACTTTGCTAGAAAGTCATGCTTTGATCAGCTCTTCCTTCATCTAGTTTTATTTTGTCCTAATATGGTTTATAAGTAAACGGCATAGTAGAATCCCTTAGCTTTTAGAGAGGGGTTATGGAAAATGTTTGTAAAAATTTGTGGCAAACCACAAATCTACATGAGCAGAAAGTGTTTTTAATATTTGCATACTAATGACATTAAAAATAAAATATCCAATACATATTGGGGATTTCTCTACCCTCTCCCGAATGAATATTTTAAATCTTACTGTGAATTCTAGTGAAGCAAACAAGGACCACAAGGTGTTTGTAATTGCGAGGTATTAAGTGCAAAATACAAGTAGAGGGTGCTTAAAAGGGACAGAAAAAGTCAGTTTCCTATTGATTGCACTGTGGTGGGATAAATGTGTGGCTTCTGCCCTTAATGGAAGCTGATTGTTCAGGGATGTGCCAGTGAGACTGGTCGATTCTTGAGCTGTTGTTTACTGGGAAGGACAATATCAATTTTCCAGAGGCATGATTGGTGGGATGTCAAGGCTGTCACCCTCTTCTCCTCTTCACTGACAGACAGCCCAGTGACAATTACCAGTGATGGGACATTGCCTGCATTGGCATATACACTAGAGGATAAAACTGGAAAACAAAAAAAGAGGAAAGCACTTCTATAAAAAAGATAGACTCAGCAGTTGTCAGGACCAGTTACATATATGATGTCTGAATAACAGGGCCACAGCACGTGGCCTTTACTGCTGATGTAACATGGAGCTTGCTTCATCCTGCTTAGAAAATTAATCTTGGAATATTTTAGGCGGGTTAGCATTATTTGTTGGCATTTTTTCTATTGGAGCGTTAATATCAGAACACAAATATTTTCTTTTTTTCTAATTAAAATAGACTTTGGAGAATTCAAATGGGCTTGAACATAGACATTTTTTATTCTTTACAGAAATGATTTCATTTGTAGTATGTATTCTTAGGAGTGAAGATAAATTGTATGACTTCCTCCTGGGCTCATGTTACAGGCCGAAGTCCAAATGCACAACTGATGAATTGCATTGAATAGGGATCAGAATGAGACACTAACCTCCATCAATTTTGGCAGAAATGATATGGAAATGTGGAATATGTTCAGTGAAGGATGGATAGTACATGTGCAGATCTACCAGAGTTTTTTCTTTCAGTCTCATGTTTCCTATTTCTTTCTGTTCTATTGTTTAATAATTTCAAATGAGTTTAAAGAAAAAGAGCAGTATTTCCAATGCCTACCTTCAGTTGTAGAGAAACTAACACCGAAATCAGTCAGATCATCTGGAGCAAAAGATCTGTCAGTTAGCTGTATTTCTTCTCAGCAAAAAACTTTTCTTTATGTTAATTCATAAATGTCATCTTTTAAATTAGTTACATTCACCCTAATCATTTCATAGATTCACTATATTCTTCTGGAATTTTACTGTTTGGAAAAATTCACAGTGAGTGTACTTTTCCGTAGTCAACTGACACGTATTTGTTGTGTATGAGTTAGACATCTTCTTCCACTCCAGATTTTCTTTACGTCAAAGTGGAAATTTCTGTACATACATAGTTAAACAGATTTCGGTCTGCTTTCCCACGAGTAGGACAGATTGGGAATACTTTCTAGGCTTGTACTCAATTGTCTCATGAGGGTTGCTTTCCACAGAAGTGGTCACTATAGAGATGAAGATAATTGGGTATACGATCTTGGTTTTCTGCCATCCATGTGGCATTCATGATTTACATCAGATATATTTGTTCTTTGTGAGAAATATTATCATAAATACCATTTATATGATTTTAAAAAGTATATATTTTTATTATAGAATTTGGCAAACATTAAAAATAATATTTATAAAAGTCACCTACCATTTAGAGGAAAACATTGTTAACATTTTCATATTTGTCCATTTTGACTTTTAAGATTTTAAGTGTTTCTGTGTGTGTGTGTTCTGTTAAGTGTTTTCAGTGATGCTGTTCTCAAGCTTGATAACTATATAGAGAAGTCTGTGATTTTGGTGGTGTCATTTTATTTTAAATAAGTAGGTTATAATATCACCAACTCATTACATATGGAGGTTATTTCTTATTGGGTTTGTAAGGTGCCATAGAAAAGTTATCATTAACTTCCTCCCATAAACCATTGGCTAATTGATTTTCCATTGCACTCATTAAAAATAGATACTTTGCTTTTCAGAAGATTGTCTCAGAAAACCAAGACAGGGACCAGGTCCTCTGGGATGCTATCAACTGACCATTCCATCAGGCCTAGACTAGTGGCCCTCCTACTTGTCAGAACTGAAGTATTTATCCCATTTTCCAGCAGATAAACATTTGCAAGGCAAATAATAAATTAGCCATTAATCAGAAGAATGTTTGCATTCGATGAACTCTGAATGGAGTGGAGATGTCAGGTAGATAGACAAGGCAAATCAACAAGGCAGAATCAATTTCTAGGAAGAGCCAACCATAGTTTAAAAAGTGTTGGACCATATGTTTAAAGACTTTGGAAGTTAAGAACATTTCATACAGCAAGAAAAGCTATTTATAAGAAGGTGTAGGTAGATTTTAAGAAGAGACAGCATATTAACAATTTTTGTATTTTTAAGCCTCCAGTGTAATGATATATCATTTAGAAGTTTGATTTGAAAAATGACTGTCAAATATTTATTTTTAAAAGCTTTATGTATTCTAATAATTTTTTCAACCCCAAGAAAGTGCTCATATCCCATGCCATTATTCTATTTTCCAAATTAACAATTTGGCAAGTATATTGTTTTAAAAATAGGAAATGACTTTGATATTTTAGGTTCTTTTTTTTCCTAATTGGGTTTTCCCCTTAACATGTATGATGCAAAGACTCAGATTTGGAGTCTGAGAGGTTTTGCTTGGCCACACAATAATCATATGATCTTGGGTAAGTTACTTAACCTTTTATGACCCTCAATTTTCTCATTTGTAAAATAAGGATAATAATGCCCATCCCAAAGAGTTTACATAAACAATGAGATAATGAAACCAATACATATACATAAAGCATATAACAAGGACTGGCATTGTTAATTTTTTTAATTTAGAAGACATGTCTGTGTTATATAAATTTATTCTAAAGCATTATTCATATTTAATCATTTCAAAACAATTTTCATAATCGGCTAACAATGCATATTTTGTTTCTGAAGATATTATATCTAAAGGGTTTTAAAAGACCCAGTGGTTATAAAGAGGCAATATTATCTGTCCTAATTCTCTTGAGATTAGAAACTACAACCTTTGTTTTCTTAGACTTGACCATAAGGGAAATTGCTCTTGATTCCAAACATCAACCATCTGGCATACTTTATCTCCTCATTGTGATGTTCAATGCCTTAGGCATCCTAAAAATTAATGTGATATACCCTGGATTTTTCATGTTTTTTATTCATTTATTTAGCCAAAAGTATAAGAAAGAATGAAAGTAAATGGAATAACCATAATCCTGAGCACTACTTTCCTAACACTTCATTTCCCACTCACTCACTTTTTTCTTAGGAGTAGAATGGTATCCCCAAGCTAGGTTTCCTGGACTAGGTAGTTTATAAAGTAATGACACTTTAACCAAGGCCTTAACTGGGTCATGGGTGTCCTATGCCCATAGTTTTGCTTGACTAAGAAAATCTTTCTAATCATGAATTTTAAATGAAGATTTGCAGTGTTGATTAGCCTTGCCTCAAGCATAGAGAACAATTAAAATGTTTTGATATTTTAAAATATATAAATTACTCTTGCAAAGGAAAAAGAGATTTCTTCATACAATCCAGAAACTGTTATATTAATCTCCATTAATAGATTTAAATTGAAAAGTATTCAAGCCAACACATTTTAACTCAGCCTTCAATATTACTTTTTTTTTTTTTTCCAATTTTTGTTCATTCCTGTGGCTCTCCCTTCCTGCCGTGCCATCTTTGTCTTTAACTCTTAGAAGATAACTTTAACCTGAATTTCATGAAGAAATATGGAGTTATTATATGTGAATTATTTCTGTTTCCCTTTTGTTTACTTCAAGATTTCTCTAAATCTTCATTCATTCTTTTCTCTTTCGTTCTGTTCTGATACTGCCGTCTAAGACTAACCTATCTAGTTAGGTTTATGGTTTTCATTTACTCCCATTCTATACCTGACAAATATCCATTCCTTCTGTTTCATTCTTTATTGACTCTCCCTTAAATTAGAAACATACCCAACTCTCCTCCGTAATAAACTCAGAACAATATAGATAAATAGAAAAATTCTGTAGAATTTTATAAAGAAAAGATGGCATTTAGTTTTGCAAAAGAAAAAGGCTTCATGAAGGCAGTGGCATTTGAAAATATCTTTAAATACTAATATTTTAAAGCCTATTGAAACATAAATACAACTGTAGGGGAGGAAGACATTTCCTCTACCCACTGTGGGTTCTTCTGGCCGGAGAACGAATTAAATTCACATGAGACAGAATAACAGGAGAAAATTAAACAAAGCTTTATAGCATGTATACATGGGAGAGGCTCAGGCAAACTGAGCAACTTGCCAAAATAGCTGAAGCCACCATCTTAAATATCCTCCTCAGGTAAAGACAAAGGAGGATGTTGGCGGTGGGGGGAGTCAGTTACAGGAGGTTATCAGACAAGTACAGTAAAAACGATGCAGATTTAAGTTCTTGCCTTTGGCATTGATAAGAGTTTCCAGAGATAAGGTCATCTGCCCCAATTCTTCCTGGTATAGAGAGGGAGGCACCCTTATGGATGGAGATTTCCTTTACAATGTAAACATCTCCTAACAAAGGGCAAGCAAATTCCACCCCTCAGAGTTGTCTTCCTGTCTGCAGTTTATTAAAAGTAACCAGCCCAAAACAATCCTCATGCCAAAGAGACATATCTTGGGGTGGCCAATTCCAGGCCCCCACGCTACTAATTGTCATCATGAAGTCTTTCTTTAAAATATAACTCACTTTCAATGGCTAAGGCATACAGTGGGTCACACAATCTTCTTAGTAATTTGAATTTTCACCTCATAATTTTCACAACAACCCTGTGAGATAAATTCTTTTACTGTTCCCTTTCTATAGATGTGGAAACTGAGCCAAAGAGAGATTAAATAACTTGTCTGAGATCATACGTCTGGTGGGAATTGTTAGAGCCAGACTGTGTACTTACTTAATTGCCGTTAGAATCGCTTCCTGACCGCTAACTTTACTGCCTCTCTACACAGTACTTGTATGTATCATTAACTATAAACCTGTTAACTCTTTAAGTCTTACGAATCTATTTTCAGAATTATTTGTTTCTTTGTCTGTGTATCATTTAAAGGGAAATAGCATGAGATATGAACAGAAGGGTAGATTGGAACTGTATTGTCAAGATTCTTCAAGTCTAGACTGAAAAATTCTGACTTAATTTAATTAGTGTGCAATGAGGAGTCGTCAACAGTTTTGAATGGGAAGTGACAATATAGGAGCTACACATTAGCAAATATAGGATAGACTGAAGCAACAAACATTAATAAAATGAATAATCATTTGGAAGCTGTTGTAGCAGTGTGGGTGAGAAACCATGAAGCCAACCCAGGAGGGTGACTGTGCTATGGAAAGGAGATAAATTTGTGAGAGTGATTAGGTACAATTTACAGGATTTGCAAGCTGGAATAGTCAGGGACATTAGGGTCAAAGGCAAGGGTGGAGAGAGAGGGCTCCAAGAGTTTAAATCCCTGACTGACAAGACAGAGGAGCCATTAATGAAAACTGGAAAATCAGGATGAAAATTTGATTTTGGTAATATCTGACTTAGTATGTATTAAGTTTGGTAAATTAATGGGAAATCCAGATAAAGGTTTGTAAATATCATTGTGTAAGTAGGGAGAAAAGTCAGAGGCAGAAATAGAATTTTTGGAATAATCTAGTTAAAGAAAGTTGAAACCATTTGAGTAGACAGAATCATTAAAGAATGAAGTATAGAAAAACTAAGAGAGAGGGAGAAGGCTGAGGAATTAGCCTGTAAGTGGCACTTACACCCAGGTAGCAAGTAACAGGAGCAGGAGGAGGAACTAGGAAAGAACTCCAAAGGTCTAACGAATTTGACGAGTCATAAACAACAAAAGAGAAGAGAGTTCCTAGAAGCAGGAAGTGGTCAAATTTCATACACTTCAAAGCTAGCTGAGAAAAGGGTCTTTACTTCAACCAAGGTCTGTAAAGAGAGGCTTCTGTTGCTGATCCCTGCTGTGGACCTTGAACAATGGTAGACGCAGACTCACTCCTTAAATGTGAATGAGCCAGTGAGAATGCCCAGTTAAACAAATATGTATGTATATGATGTTTACATGGACAGATCGTCCTCTTGAGTACTTTCAGAGTTGTATGGAAGAAATAATGCCTTTAGACTAATTGTTCATAAACACACAATCTCTACAGTAAATTTTAAGGTTTGTAATTTATTTTTTGATTGTGTTCAAATATCTTTAAAATTATAATGAATGTCAGTAGGTAAATGTGACTTGGTATACAATATTTGTCTTGTACGCAGCATTCCAGAATACAAATTAAGATCACAATGCACTTTTTCCCCCCATTTGATGAATTTATTCTCCTTTATCTTTGCTGCCAATAACTTTGGATGTTAGTAGATTCACACATGCTTAAACTTAAAAAAAAAGATTTTAGATTAATGAAAATAAGTTATTTCATTTTTTTAGGAATAAACTGCATTATGTTAAAACTGTATCACTCTGGTCTGCTCCATGTATCAGAAGGAATTTTGGTCCAGAAGTATGTGACATCTTATTTTAGTCAACTGTTGTTTAACTTCATTATGTAGAACGTCCAAGTTCAAAACTGAGAATCTGACTAAAGGCAGGAAGCAAAAATTCAAACTTGACGCTCTCTAGATCCAGAACAAAAACAACAAAAATGTTAGACTCCTTATTTACAAAGCATATTTTAAAAAATCTATAGACGATTTGTTTTGTGAATTCATTAAATTTTTGGCTAAAAAAATATGGAAAATTCACAAATGTAGTCAAAGAGATGTCAGAAGGGATGTCAGTTGTAGTCACTGGTTGGTTGTTTACCTCCACTTCACTTTGTGTTAATAAGACTTTGGATATATCTCTTTAATTAGAATAGAAAAATATAAAAATGCACCCAAAATATTTTCAATTTTTCATTTTAACAAAATTTCAAGGACAAAACCTCTGAAGATACTTTTTTTCCTTCTAGACAGGCAAATAGGAAGCATGCTCTTCATCCTGTCCTTTGATTTTGAGAACCTATCTGCTTTAAACACCAAATGATATTTTCGTATTTCATATTATGAATATGAATCCTTTCATAGTATCTTATTGTTGGTGGTAGTTTTCAGTCTAGCTTTCCATTTTTCTGATTAATCCTATGTATTAAAAATTAGATTTGCAAGCAGTAGGAAAGAAGAGAGAAATATCACATACCCTACAATGACCACAGATGAATTGATAAGTAAATTTTTTTCCTTCATGCTTTCCAGTGAATCAACACATGTCGCCCTTCCATTCATAAATATGGATGTACACGTGCAAAAGCAATGTTGCATTTACCACCCATATTTCTGCAACCCCTTTGATGTTTTTTAATTCGTGTATTCAGTTAATATATGTGGAGCATCTACCATGTTCCTGGGAGTGTTCTGGGCTCAGGAACAGAGCAGTAGATATTAGAGGCAGAGATTTGTCCCTATAGAGCTTCCATATAAAAGAAGTAGACAGAAGATAAACCTAAACAACATAAAATTTAACAGCAGGTAGAGAGTAAAGACAACGTAAAAGAAGATAAGAGAATAGAAAGTGCTGTTGGGGTGGGGTGCTGTGTAAAGTAGGACCAATGGAGACAGCAATGGGAAAAAGCAAGCCTTGCAGATAACTGCTGCATGTAGTTTGAATAACGTACAATCCAGTTACCTTTCTCCTCCATTGGTCATTTTGGCCTGTAGCACTGGGGTTCCCAATACACAGATTAGGATGTGATTTCAGAATACCTCAAAGCTGTGCCATGTAGAACAATGTGTTAATACCTGGATGATTGATTTTGACTTTTTAGGAAAAAGGTACTTTTCAGTGTGTTTGCCCTCAACTCATGCTCAATAGCGTTGATCTAAAATCTCCAAAACCTACTCCACGTAAAATGAAGACTCATAAACTGATTTCAGTGCTTCAGGTTAATGACAAGACATCGCACTTTATTAAACAGTTGGGGATGGAGGCTCAAGACAACCAGCAAAGAGTTTTTATAATCTAAGGCACTAATAAAAGCACCTTAAATAAGTATCATTTTGGTTCTTTGAAATACTTTTATAACCTCCTCAATGTGTATGCAATTATTTGTTGCCATGTATATATAAAACCCCTCAATTTACACAGGAATTTTTGGGCTCAGGATTGTATTTAAATATTTTCTTAAATGCACTTTCTAAGACATAGCTATTCTATTTTTGTTTAGCACTTTGCAGAAATCTCTTGAAAATAGGTAAGCTACTCACAGTAAGAACAAATTTAATCTTTTTTGCAAAGTGTCAAGTTCGCGTATGAGTTGGAACAGAAATACTTATCTTGTTCTTTCTATTCCTTCTGTGGTTTAAACACCACAGTGATGCAAGGCGTCCTTGAATACTGATACCAATGCGGGTGACTTGAGTATCTGCCAGTATTTCCCAGGTAATTCATTGTGATGTCCTTAGTGTGTATCTGAGGTACATATTAGCATATCATAATATGTAGCTGCTTACTATATGTATTCCTTTTATTTCTAATTTAGTTAGTCTCATTATCCCCAGCTACAGAATTTCCTTAGACACACTGAAAATGAAATGCTTTTTTTAAAAAAAAAAAAAAACTGTCTTTTGCATAATGGAAATTCAGAAAGCTTTAATATTTAGTAACTGCCTTTAGGTGTAGCTTGTCAGTATCCTCTCCATCCTTAAGAATAGGCTTCAAAACTCCTGGTCACTTGCTAACAAGTCCTCATTTCTCAAGAGATTGAATTGCTATAGGCAAGTTTATTTAATAAATCTGCAAAGAAAAAAGTTAAATTAAATAGAAGACTCATGTACATATCTCCTTTTTAATTATTTTTTCCTACATTGCCATGCAAATATATTTTATTCTTTCACATAATGTATGAATGTGTGCATAGACATACATATGTATGTTTTGAAGAAATAATATGCTAGATTAAAAAAATCGTAAATATTTTATGTGAAGATATTAGGAACAGGGGAACTATCTAATCAAATGTAGGAGACAAGAAAAAAGTCACACTTTAAATTGGTGCAGCATCAAGGTTAAAAAAAATTAGTATCATTAAAAAGCATAGGTTGACATTCTTTTCTGTTGCTGTCCATACCCAGTCTTTTTTTTTTATCTTGTACATAATCATATAGAAATCTTAAATCTCCTGTAAGCTTAGTTACTTTCCATAAAAACACAAATGAGCAAATATCAACAAAGCAGAGAAAATGATTGCTGTTATCGAGGAAATATATGTGAGTGAGAAGAGATCTTAAACAGCTGCTAAAGTTAATTGGTAAATTGTCTCTTCAGTTGCAGTCCTGGGTGTACTCTGTTAAGGATACTTTCATGAACAGGAGCCTGTTTGTAATTAGATAAAGAATACCGACAGCAACAGTGAGTTAGTGGCTCCCAAGGAATGACAAGTATTGACTGAACACTGGGCTGTGTTTGAGATGCTGTGGGAGTCGATAAAAGCATGGGGGCTTGTTGGGAGCACCACTGCCAGCAAGGCTTTAATTTGCTGCCTGGAAAAGAGCCACAGACATTCTTCCCCCAGGTTTACGGTTGATGAGATTTAACACGTGCATTTAATCTTCTGTTTACCACTAAAAACACTTGTAAATGGTATATGGCCCTACAAAGAGGAAATAGAACAGGGGAGCATATTCTGTATCAACTCTATGTTGCAGGCCAAGTCTAGAAAAGTAAACCTTGTTCGAGTCATTGAACCGAGTATGGAAGGAAAAGTTTAACAAACAAAAAGATCAATTGGGAACAAAAGTGTTAAATGATTTTTTGGGGAGAGATGAAGAGTAGAAAATGTTTCTAAACTATCTACAGGAATCCTTTACACATTTTTCTGTATAACATCTCTGTTGAATGAAATAAAATGAATTTAAAAGGAAATTCTTTGAACACATTAGGGATGTAATTAAAGATCTAATTGCATACTTCATTTAAAACCAAATTCTTCTTAAATGCTTCACAGATACTTTTGAAATGTGTAACATGAGAAGATATAGTCTATATATATTTTTATACATTTATATACATAAATATGTATATTTTTTCATGTTCATATATATGTATATATAAAGGGAGAAACAAATTCTATGATAAAATATTAATGTATGCTTTCTTTTTTTTTTTTAAAGATTTTATTTTTCCCTTTTTCTCCCCAAAGCCCCCCGGTACATAGTTGTGTATTCTTCGTTGTGGGTTCTTCTAGTTGTGGCATGTGGGACGCTGCCTCAGCGTGGTCTGATGAGCAGTGCCATGTCCGCGCCCAGGATTCGAACCAACGAAACACTGGGCCGCCTGCAGCGGAGCGCGCAAACTTAACCACTCGGCCACGGGGCCAGCCCAATGTATGCTTTCATATGTAGTATTTGTTTTGACCCATAATGTCCACCCATAAAAATCCACAAAAGCACCTAGATTTTATTACTGACCTTTATAGCTCTCAAGTAAAATGATTATTGAAAGAGCGTTACTTCTGGTCCAGGTTCTACTGAGCTGCATTTCACTTGCTTCCAGAACTCAATAGACACCATTATAAAATTTGCACATACTCGTTACTACAAATTCAAATAATCCCCTACATGTAACCTTCAGTGTCTAATTAAATAAGGGTAATGTTTAAAAATGCTATATTATTTCAATCTCACGTGGTTGCCTGTGTTTAGTGTTGCCCAACTGTTGTGATAGAGGAGCTGCCAAAGAGAAACTGACATGCGTTTTGGTTGTGCCAGGAAGTTTCAGCAGCTTAGAGTTTTGTAGTGAATCCACTTGAAACTCCTGATAGGCCTGATTAGATGACGTACCAAGATTATCCACCATTCTGTGAAGATAATGACTATGTGGGGGATGAGACATGGCCCATGCTTCCAGGAGAAGCTCATAGAGGGGCTCTTTCCTTATTCCCATATATGTGCCAAAGCTGGGATTGTTCTGGGGAAGGAATTCACCTGTGATTGAGAATGTAGATCTGAATTTATTAGGTAAGGTGAGATCATTCTACCACATTAAGCATTTTATTTCAGTTTATAATTTTAAGCATGTGAAATGAAAAAAAATCAAGAGAGAAGTGTAATATTTAGATAATATTTTCTCACACATGCCTGGGATCCCTAAGGTGTGTAAAGTATATCCCCCTTTCTAAAGTCTTTGCAGAAGTTAAAGAGGAAAAGGAATAGGACTTAACCAAATCCCTCAGAACATAAAATGTTTAAATTGAAAAGGCATTATTGAGTACTATAACTAATAAGAAGAATGACGCACACATCTGCTGGCTTTTTGTGTCTTTTAGAATGTATTAATAATGTTTGCTCTTGTTATTTTAGTATATATAAATTGGCAAGTATTTGATTATACTGAAAATATTTAAAATGCAAAGTCACATGTAAATTGATTAACATTGTTTTCTGGTAAGCCCAATAGAGTTGATTAAATCAAGCATTTCTTATGTAGGAAGAACTATAAACATCTCTCTTATTGGTACAGTGATGGATTTTGGTTAAGATAATCTTGAATCCTTCATGAACTAAAAATAATCAGTGTAGTTTTAGCTGTATGTATCCTGTGTTATGAAAACTGTCAGTCACCTTCTGATTCTTTGTACAGTAGTCCCCCCCATCCGAGGGGGATACCTTCCAAGACCCCAAGTGGATGCCTGAAACAGCAGATAGTACTGAACCATTAGTCCTATATGCTATGTAATTTCACATACATACATACATACCCATGGTAAAGTGTAATTTATAAATTAGGCACAGTGAGAGATTAACAACAATAACTAATAAGAAAATAGAACAATTATAACAATATACCGTAATAAAAGTTATATGAATGTGTTCTCTCTCTCAAAATATGTTATTGTACTGTACTCACCCTTCTTCTTCTTGTGATGATGTAAGATGATACAGTGCCGACGTGATGAGATGCAGTGAGGCATTGCGATGTAATATTAAGCTACTATTGAGATTATGAGGATGTGTCAGAAGGAGGATCATCTGCTACTGGACTGCATTTGACCATAGATAACTGAGACCACACAAAGCAAAAGTGTGGATGGGGGTGCTGTTATAAATAGTTATGTCATGCATAGAGGTTTATTTTATTCCTTTGAAAAGACAATTTGTATTTGGTATCTTTTGTAACATCCTTAGCTAATTGAGATTAAAGTACTGTCTATCAAGAGATTTCCAACAGCTGAGACCTAATATGTGGGCAGTTCATATTGATACCTTATACAGTACTAACGATTTATGTTTATAGTGGTGGGAAAAACCAGATAATTCCTTCATTCCTTCATTTTTTCATTCAACAAACATTGTTTGAGGACTCACAGAGTACAGACCTTGTGCTTGGGTTTGGGACAGCAAAGATATGTGTATATAGTCCCCATCTTAAAGGAGTCCCTAGCCCAGGAGGGGAGAAAGACATATAAATAAGTTATTGTAATGAGGTAAAGTACAGTTGATCAGCACAGTAATAGAGGTACATGCAAGCTGGAAAACTAATTCTGAAGGAGGGACTGATTAATTCTGTCTGAGGTGGGATAGGCGAGGGATTGAATTCAAGTCCATTCTTTTGAATAATACATGAGAGAGCAACAGTCCATCCTCCTAAATTGAGTGGTTTAGCCAAGGAGAGCTGCCAACCTATCGATCAGCTGATGAGAAGACAGACCTTAGATTGAGCAGGCCGAAATGAATGGTGAGCTGACAGAATCAGGGCTTGGTGCCATTTGTAGCTTTATCCCTGAGACTACAATGAGTTGGTGTGCAGTGCAATCTCTCCATAAAGATGAGGCAGTCCAACAGCTGAAGGAACTTTTAAAAGAGGAGTTAATAAAGAATGTCTAGAGATGCACATAACCAGGCTATAAATGACGTTATCTGAGATCACCTGAATACAAGCACTTCTCATAAAATACAAGGCGCCAAACCTATCTTTGAATGAAAATGTTACTTAAGCATTTCTGAATGTTCTGCAAGATATTCTTCCTATCTTAGGGAGTGGAAGGAATAAACAAAATGAAACTTAACATTAAGCAAAAATAACTTTCTTTGATCTTGCTCCCTCCCCTAAGCCATTATCATCTACCGAATCAGATTCCAGACTGTCTCTGTAACTCTGTGTTTCACTAATGTCAACTCATGTTTTATTGTTATGAACCCATTAAGTATTCTCAAAAACAAAAACAAAAAACAAACAAGTAACATTGTTCTAGCCCTAAAGCTGGATGTTCTTCCTTTTATTTGCTCCTCTATAGCCTTTAAAAATTCCAGGAGACTGAGAGTTCTGTTTTCTTCAGTGTTGCCATAGGGATTACTTCCTCAGCTGGACATGACCGGTAGTAATAGTTGTTATGGGATGAATGTGTCTCCCAAAATTCATATGTTGAAGTCCTAACTCCCAGTATGTAACTAGAATGTATCTGTAGTTGGAGAGAAGGTCTTTAAAGAGATGATTAAACCAATATGAGGTCATTAGGGTGGGCCTTAATCCAATATGACTAATGTCTTTATAAAGAGAAGATTAGGATCTGGCATGTACAGAGGGACAGTCATATGAAGACATAGGGAGACGACAGCCATCTACAAGGTAAGGAGAAAGGCTTGAGAGGGAACCAACTTTGCCATCACCTTGATCTCAGACTTCTCAAGAATTATGAGACAATACATTTCTGTTGTTTAGCCCCCTACAATGTGATATGTTGTTATGGGAGCCCTACAAACTAATGCAATAGTGATGAAAGGTATTGTTTGTGTATTCTGTCAGTTCAATTACGTTGCTATTTCTTGCAGACTAGGGTCTCTCGATCACCTCCAGAACATGGTGCAGATTCTCTGTTCACTTAATAAACACTCAATAAATCACTGTTGAATTGATTAACTTTCTTATTTGCAAGCGATATGCCTTGATTCATAAAAATCTCTGCTATCATTGTTGATTTGTGCTATCCTGTTTATCACCCTAGCATGCAGCGTCAATTTTTCTGTTGTCTTTAATCATTGTGTATTTCACATTGGGTTGCATCTGAGGTTTACTATCTATTTCCTTATGGCCCTGGACATCATTAGATCCCATTAAACACCAACCAAACCTCCCAGATAAAAGTATTTATAGATAGGTTCACTGAATGATTAGGAGCATGTTTATAAGATTGATACAATGAATGAAGGCTCTGGAGATTTCTTACAGCTGGACAACATAACCTGAATCTCCAGAGCTGGTTTTGACTAATTATAAAGTGTATTTGCTGTATCCCTGATAAATTTACATCAGCTTGATTTTTAAATTCTGGGATTCGTGAAATATTTGATCTTTTGAACAGAAATTCAAAATCAGAAATGCAGCCATTCAACCGGCAACAAATTCTAAAGCATCTTGTATGTATCAGGCACTGTGGGAGACTAAGTGAATTAGATGTAGATTTTGCTGATAATGATCTTATGTTCTAGTAAAAGGGATATTATGTGAAGATAAGAAACCACAATAGAGTGGGAAAATATGTGATCCAGAAGTGATAGAATGTTAAGAGTTCAAAAGATCACTTCTGTCTGTGGGAACCAAACAGTGATTGATGGAAAGCTGGCACTTGTAGAGTGCATACAATTCTACAACTGGCGTTTGGGTTTGCACATCAAGGAGTTGGAAGGGAGAGAGCATTTCAAGCTGAGGGGAAAAGGTGAGTGAAAACACAGGTAAGAAAACACATATATTTTCTTAAATACATGTAAAATGCTTTTATTGGGAATGAAAGAAAATATTGAAACGATTGCCTCACATTAGCTGATCCTAGAGTGTCATCTTAAAGAAATTATATTATTATATAGGAAGTAGAAATTTACCTACTATTTCTGAGTATGAGTTTCACATGAAAATATTCTGCTTCTAATAATAAAGGAATACAGTCAAATTGCGGGATACAAAATCAATGTACAAAAATCGGTTGCGTTTCTATAGACTAACAACGAAGTAGCAGAAAGAGAAATTAAGAATACAATCCCATTTACAATTACAACAAAAAGAGTAAAATACCTAGGAATAAACTTAACGAAAGAGGTGAAAGATCTGTACACCGAAAACTATAAAACATTGTTGATAGAAATCAAAGAAGACACAAAGAAATGGAAAGATATTCTGTGCTCTTGGATTGGAAGAATTAACATTGTTAAAATGTCCATATCTCCTAAAGCAATCTATAGATTCAACGCAATCTCTATCAAAGTTCCAACAACATTTTTTACTGAAATAGAACAAAGAATCCTAAAATTTATATGGAACAACAAAAGACCCCGAATAGCCAAAGGATTCCTGAGAAAAAAGAATAAAGCTGGAGGTATCACACTCGCTGATTTCAAATTATACTACAAAGCCATAGTAACCAAAACAGCATGGTACTGGCACAAAAACAGACACACAGATCAATGGAACAAAATTGAGAGCCCAGAAGTAAACCCACACATTTATGGACAGCTAATATTCGACAAGGGAGCCAAGAGCATACGATGGAGGAAGGACAGTCTCTTCAATAAATGGTGTTGGGAAAACTGGACAGCCACATGCAAAAGAATGAAAGTAGATCATTCGCTTACACCATGCACAAAAATCAACTCAAAATGGATTAAAGACTTGAATGTAAGACTTGAAACCGTGAGACTTCTAGAAGAAAACATAGGCAGTACACTCTGTGACATTGGTCTGAGCAGCATATTTTCAAGTCCCATGTCTGACCGGGCAAGGGAAACAAAAGAAAAAATGAACTAATGGGACTACATCAAACTAAAAAGCTTCTGCACAGCAAAGGAAACCATCAACAAAACAAAAAGACAACCTAACAATTGGGAGAAGATATTTGCAAACCACATATCAGATAAGGGGTTAATATCCAAAATATACAAAGAACTCATACAGCTCAACAACAAAAAACCAACAATCCAATTAGAAAATGGGCAAAAGATCTGAACAGAAATTTCTCCAAAGAAGATATACAGATGGCCAACAGGCATATGAAAAGATGCTCAACATCACTAACTATCAGGGAAATGCAAATCAAAACTACAATGAGGTATCACCTCACTCCAGTCTGAATGGCTATAATTAACAAGACAGGAAACAACAAATGTTGGAGAGGGTGTGGCGAGAAGGGAACCCTTGTTCACTGCTGGTGGCAGTGCGAACTTGTGCAGCCACTATGGAAAGCAGTTTGGAGCATCCTCAGAAAATTAAGGATAGATCTACCATATGATCCAGCTATTCCACTGCTGGGTATTTATCCAAAGAACTTGAAAACACAAAGGCATAAAGATACTTGCACCCCTGTGTTCATTGCAGCATTATACACAATAGCCAAGACTTGGAAGCAACCTAGGTGCCCATCAAGGGACGAATGGATAAAGAAGATGTGGTATTTATACATGATGGACTACTACTCAGCCATAAGAAATGACGAAATCCGGCCATTTGTGACAACATGGATGGACCTGGAGGGTATTATGCTGAGTGAAATAAGTCAGAGGGAGAAAGTCAAATACCATATGATCTCACTCGTAAGCAGAAGATAAAAACGACAAAAAAACCCCACATAGCATTGGAGATTGGACTGGTGGTTGGTTACCATTGGAGAAGGGGGAAGGGGGGAGGGCAAAACGGGTGATTAGGGTCGCATGTGAGGGGATGCACTATAATTAGTGTTCGGGTGGTGAACATGATGTAATGTATCCAGAATTCGAAATATGATGTACATCCGAAAAAAATAAAAATTAAAAAAAAAATACAAAGTAGATCAAATCCCTAATCACTCCAAAAAAAAAAAAAATTCTGCTTCTTTTATATATACAATGAATTTGGGGAAGAAAGTTTTGGAGGATATTTCAGCATCTGAAGTTGGGCAGATAAGACTGAGATAATACAATGCTCATTTTTACATCCTCAGATTCTAGCATGATGCCTGGCACTTAATAGCTTACAGAACTTATTGATGAATTAATTGCAGTCACAGCCTGAAATAGCTAAGTAGCCCCAGAAATAGAGCATAATGGGTGGAGGAGGTATTTGAAAACAGGCCCTGCAAAAGTTGGCAAGTTTTTTGTGAGTTCAAGGCTGCCAGAGAGATAGGGCCCATCCAAAAGAATAAGGGCAGAGAGTAAGTTTATGCTGGAAGAGAACGTAGTCATTTGGGGACCAACCATTGGAAATATATAATAGGGCATCTTAGATTTAGATGTGGATAAAGTGAAAGAGTTATCTGTTTAGAATGGTAGTTAAAGACAGATCACTAAAGAGGAAATTATAGAGAGACATAGATAATGCTGAAGAACAAGTTTTTGAGGAATGAATATTTTTGGAGGAGAGAAGAAATGGAACCACAGAAAGAAACAAGGGAGTAGCCAGACAACCAGAAGGGATACCAAAATGTCAGCATCCCAGAGATTAAGGAGATTAGAAGTGGACAGCAATATTTTATGCCTTGGCAAAACTGAAATGAAGTCAAGGGGGGAAGCGCCGGAAATTTTGAAGATTAGAAGGTTCACTGATGATTTTATAAAGAGCAGATTCCATACATTAATAACTTTCAATTCTAACTGGCAAGAGGTTAAAAAATAAATGAATGATTATTAGTACAGTAGGAGGTGATAGTTTGAAGGACCAGCAGAATGAGAGGAAGTGCCCTTTATGATAAAGAGAGTGGACGCAGGCAAGAGAGAAATCTAAATTCTAATGGAAAGCAACTAGGAAAGACTGGACCTCAGTCAAATGCAAATGAGTTTATCCAGTTCACAGAGGGCTGTAGAAGACTTGAACAAAAAGACAGATTTTTTCCCCCTGTAATACTGCTTCATGTTCTTCCTTGCTGATTAGTTGATAAAAATTTGCTTTAACTTTCTTTTAATTAGGCAATGTTATTTACAGACTGAACTGGTCTGCTGAATTGTTACGAATATGCAATGTCATATGAACCCCATCAGTATAATCGATTATAAACTTGTACTTTTAGTATTTGGAGGCAGAAGTAAAAGCTATACATTTTCTGTCGTCGTTGTGACCAATGTAATCATAGCTATTGTTTCTCCTACAAAATTCTCCCTGAAATAAATGAAAATGAAGACAATAAGACTGATCCTTCATTGTAAAAACAAAAATAAAACAGCAACTAGGATTAAATAAGCCATCTATATTAAAATATTTCTTCCGTGAAGTGGCTAGGTTAGAAGAAGAATCTAAAATTAGCGTTTGATCTTGTTAAGCTAACTTGTCTATCCAGATTAACTTGAAACTTTGGCCATTCAGCAAAGTGCAAACTAATTCTTTCTTTTTAAAATATAATATGTTTAAGGTTTGGTTTTGCCATTCTTGGAAATTCAGAAGTTCTGATCGGTGCCCAAAGGGCCCATTTATCTATCGAACACCCAAATTGCACCCAAAGTTGTTGAATGCCAGTTTAAAATAGATATACTTAAAACTAGTTGTCAATTTCAAAATATTTAGTAAAAAAACTTTATATTTATGATGAAGATTTTCATCTCCACAGTTGTTTTTGGTCTTTTTTTGACAGGCAGACGAATTTAATGACTTGTTGCGCTTATAAAGTACTTCAGTCCCACTGCAGAATCTGTGGATGCCCACATTCCTGTTCCGTGAACAATTCTACATGTTAGTGCTTTCTTCTTTTTAAAAATCCTAGACACTCTCTCCAGTTCTATTTAATTCTGCATTTAGAGTCTCTCTTTATAGTAAATTATAGGAAAAGAAATTCTGCAATCTTTTAAGTTCCAAATCTCAATTGTTTCAAGAATAAAAAATAAAGTGTATTATGTTCAAAATTAATTTATAGATTTATAGTTGTTATATAGGTATGTATTTTTCTTTTATCTTAAACCATTGAAATAAGTATGAGAGAATGACTTTACTTATTCATTTAAAACTGAGTAAAGGATGAAGTCAGTAAGTGATAAAAAATGGTAAATGTAATTGCTCCACTTTAACTACGATCGTGAGTCACTTAAGGACAACAGTATGTTCTGAGAAATGTGTTGTCAGGTGATTTCATCATTTTGTGAACATCATAGAGTGTACTTACACAAACCTAGATGGTGTAGCCTACTGCACACCTAGGCTCGATGGCACTAATCTTATGGGAGCGCTGTCTTATATGAGGTCCATCACTGTCAGAAACATCATTGTATGATGGATGACAGTACAAGAATACTGACTGTATCACATGTATGCTTTCAATAAAATGACTTCCAACCTCTGTAGTACCATAAAATATTGGGATGATATTTTCAAATGGAGTAAATGAGTAAGAGTACAATTTTCATAACGTTAAGTATGAGAAGTTTCAGGTTGATTATGCTTTGCTTACATATCAATTTTTTGAACATTATGTAGATTCTTCCTTTGAATTACCAGTGTTACCAGAAAAAAAAAAAAAGGAGAGAGAAAGATTTGAAATAAAGTAGGCATTCACTTATATGTGATTTACTCTGAAGCTAAAAGCCATCTGAATGGACTTACAAACATGGGTAAATTAGTGTATATGAGATTTTTTCCAACTAAAGTATTAAATAATGTGAATGGAAGCATTAATATTTGTCAAAACAGAGCTACCTTTACCCTAGAGGGTCATTAAAGTCTAGATGCAAGCTTTATATGCAAAATGACCTGTCAGGATTATGGAAAACATTCTGACACCTGCCTCCTCGTATCAATGCCCTAGAAACAAAGGTGAAGAAATGGGTTTCTGGGCCGGTGACTGCATTGCTTACTGGGCTTGTCTGAGAATACATATGCTTTTATGTGGCGTTTTCATGCTTATCTGTGAGTCCCTGGTTAGTTGAAGGCAGAGAAATTACCACTAAAAGTATAATATGCGGTGCTAAAACAAAATATATCTTTTTAAAAATCCTAGACACTCTCTCCCGTTCAGGATAAAACTGACAATGGCATTTTATTATGCTATCAGAGAACATTTTTATTATGTGTCTTTGTATTCTAGTGTTTCTCTCTGTTTACATTTTATATTCATCAAAAATTAAAAAAAAAATAGTACTGAAATTACAGAAATCTGCCAGAGGAATATTTGACTAATATATTTCTTGATCTATAGTCTTGACAGAGCCAAAAAGCAGTCCAGAAGAAAATGATTTTTTTGATATATTTTTAAGCAATGCATGATAGGAAATGACAACATTTCTAGTTCAAGAACAAATATTTAAAACTTGAAGTTAGATTACTTGTGTGACTTGCGTGTGTGTGTGTGTGAGGCAGAGAGAGAGATGCTCTTGGTTGTCTGGTTCAAAATACAGAAATTTTCCCTAAATAAAACACATGTTTTAAGTAAAAGCATTGTATCGATACTTTCTAAAAATTGTTGTGTTATTTTAGCTCAATTAGAATCTTCTCATGGATTCTCACATTCGTTTGATCTCCTAATGAAATTTCTGAGAATTTCATTTCCCTGGTGTGAGAAATTTTGTGAAGCTTTTTGTACTAATTTTGTTTTGCTTTGATCTTGTGAACTCTTGTAAGTAGATATGGTAGGATTAAAATGTGGAACATCTTGAAGATTATGTGGAAACTGAAGAAGTTACAGGTTTTACTGACACAAGAACACCGAAGATAAGATTTGTAACAAACCATCTTAGAAGTGACCATGGAAAGATGATAAATGATATTTGCCTCATAAGTCATGATAACTGTTTTTTAAGGAAGATATCTGTGCCCTCTTTTATCAGGGGTATGGGAAAATGTATTGCTTACAAGCACTCAATCACTGTGACATAAAGAAATAGCAGACCTTGAACATGTCAAAACAGTTCGGTTTACTTCTTTTCATGAACACTGACTTATTCTCAATATTGTATCCTCTAAATAAGTAGTCTTTAAAATATGGTGTTCTTTTTATGGTGAGATTTTATAAAACATATAAGTAGGGATGTGAACATACATAATATATAACAATTTAATATAAAAATAAATTTTAGAGTTAAAAAAATATTTGGACAGGACATCAATATCTGTAGCTGTATTTCAAGTAGAATATAAAGGCATTAGTTTAAAACAAGTTAGTTGAGTTTTTTGATACTAAAATCAGCCTAAGTTACTGACGTTTGCACTCTTGTCCATGTTCTTTCTCTCTCCATGAAAAAGAGGGACTAATTCAGGCTCATTTAACACTGAATTCGAAACTACGTGTCTGTCCTTCTCCAGTCGTGAAATATTTTCCTGTGGGAAATTTGACCCTTTTTCTGAAGAATGCATGAAATTTTTGCAAAGAAGATCCATATCTTCATTACACCCCAATTGTATTCCAAACTTTCATGAAATACTAGAACACAATTAAAACTGGACAGTAAACTTACTGGAAAATTCTAGCTGTACTAGAAAATACTCTTGTTTTGTAGTCATTCGCAACTTTTTCAAGGTAGCATTATCTGCGTATAAAGTAGTGAACGTGAATCCTGACTACTCTTAACTGCTCTGCCAGATGTTTCTCAAAATAAAAGATATTGTCTCTGAAAGCTTCATAAATAAATTGACTTGAATACCTCCTTTAGCATTCGTCCTAATTTATCAGATAAAAATGAACTCTATTTTCCTTTTCAGAAAAACCTAATATAACTTCTTTTTAGAGAAAGCAGTGAAATGTACCGTCATAATCTGTGAAAGACACACGAGATCTTGCCTGGCAGCATCTAACAAGGAAGCTTTGTATTTTGACTGAACAGACTTTGCACTTTTATTTTGACTGAAGCCTTTTTAAAAAGAACACACCTTAAAAATTTTTGTTTCTGCTGTTCTATAGTAGATTTTTGAAAAGAAGAGTTTCCCTCAATGGTTAGATTCTTAGACTATAAGAAATGTGAAGTCTGAGGCCAGCCTGGTGGTGCAGCGGTTAAGTTTGCACGTTCTGCTTTGGTGGCCCGGGATTCACTGCTTTGGATCCTGGGTGTGGACCTACTCACCACTTATCAAGCCTTGCTGTGGCAAGTTTCTCACATATGGGAAAATAGAGGGAGATGGGCATGCATGTTAGCTCAGGGCCAATCTTCCTCAGCAAAAAGAGGAGGATTGGTGGCAGATATTAATTAGCTCAGGGCTAATCTTTCTCAATAAAAAAGAAATGTGAAGTCTGTACACAAAATTATTGTATTGATGTAAGTTAAAGGAACTTCTGAGATGGTAATAAGTCTGTGTTTTTTATACAATATATAATGGTGTACAAAAATGCCAAAATAGCCTATCTTAAAGGTGAATGGCCCTGCTGGCAAGAACATACACACGAACCTCAAAAAAAACATGTTAGCATCTCAGAAGTACTTTTTGTATAGATGCTTCTGGAAATATTTCAAACATTATAAGCAAAAAGATCAAAATGAAGACACAGAACTTTAGGAGGATAGAAATAAATTAATGACGTTGCCTTTCAAATATAGACTCTTATTCTATGCTAAATAAACACATTTTACATGTCTGGGATATTTGACTAAGTTCTTATGGTCAGTTAATAGTAATAGAAAGTAAAAAAAACTTTATAGAAAAAATTGTAATAGAAAGTAATGTAATGTGTGCTGCCATGCATTAATGACTTACTGGGTGACAAGTTTTGTGCTCTGGGTGAATTATTTCATTTAGTCCTGAAATAGCCCTAATAGGCTACGTATGTTTACTGTGTAAACAAGTTAGTGCGACTACCTTACATTTTTGACCTGTTGTGCCCACCAGTGAGTCCAGTTGAGAGCCATAAATTGAGCAGAGAGTCTTAATTGCTCGGGGACTCAGTGGTAGGGCTAAATACTCATGAGGGATTTCTCTAGATCATTCAGCTCTTTAAAAGTGTGACCGAAGACAGATAGGAACCGTGATCTCTAGGGATCAGAGGCTAATGCATTAAACTTGGACACTCTCTGGCTTTTGGTATTTACCATTTTGCCCTTGTTTTTTCTTTTTATCTAATAAAATTCAGGATGGTAAGAATTTTTTTTAAACACAAATATTGGTGAAAACTTAATCCGATGGGGCAAAGACTACAATTTGCTATTTGGTTGTTAATTAGACTTGAAGAACAAAGCTAATGCTGTTCCATTTAGTGAGAAAGGCCTCTGAGGACGGAGAACTGACCAATATTGGTTCGCCTGCTGGGAAAACATTCTGCATAAACAAGTCCCCGGGGCTTCATTACTGAGCCTTTTAGACAAACACAGAATGCATCTTAGTTTATTTGGAAATCCTTACAATGAAGCTTTATTGTATATCTATAAATTTTTCACATTGACATGTCAAAGACTTGTAAAAGTATACTGGCAAGAACGATAAACATTATAAATAGCACTTTTCCTTTAAATGTAAGATGATTGTAGATAGTACACAGCATGGTCCTAAAATGAATACTATTCGGTTTGCGTAAGCAATTGCGGGAATGAATGGTAATGTCTACGCAGAGTGGTACACAATGCATTGAAAAAATAAGCAAGTTAACATGATTTAGAAAAGTTGGGTATGCGGTTTTTGATGCTTAACAGAGAAGATGAATGAGGTGGGTGTGTCATTTTTATTTACAAGATAGTTCAAAATAAATTTTAAATGCCAATAGATCCTCAACGCGGTTACCTTATCTTCATAAGTTTATAAAAAATAAGTTCTGCTTTATGAGTATGTTTTAATATAATGCCAAGGATTTTTAAAAAAAGGAAGAGTGTATTTTCCTAAGAGTTTAAAATGGAAAGCCTCCAGTTTGTCTAGTCAGTGGGTTCAAACTATCACAAATTTCTCTACTTTGCCTGGTAACCTACATACATTTATTGAAACCAATTCTTGTAGAATACATGTAAATTTAAATTTTGAACATGACTATACAGATTTAGTCATAATTGTAATGTTAGCATTTCAAGTTATCTGCCAATTAATTTGAACCACTGAATAACTTTTCTTAGCTAATGATTTTTTTAAGTATGTTCTACTGGTCATATAGGCAACAGATGTGGTGCTCTAAACTGACTTGTTTCTCATTAAATTTGAAAGATCTTTTTCTTCTTGATGAAAGAGCTCATTTTCCTTATGACATGTACTCTGCTTTACAAATATTAGCATATGTTTTCACAATATGTTCACAGAGGTGCCTGGTCTGTAAGTGGCCTGCCAACATTAAAAGGTAAACATTTTTTCAGTA